>NW_019384615.1:304996-322378 GCF_000671375.1 Centruroides sculpturatus | reverse complement strand
GGATTACCGAAAATAATTACATATTTCGCATTGTTTTGCTAGCAGTAACTTACAATATTCTCTACTCCAACTGTTCGAACAGAACTGCTCACATAAAACACACGAAATGTGTGTCATCGTGTAAAAATTGGATGGGGAGATTCACATTGCGACATGCTTCTGTGCAAGCAGACATGTAATGGGGACGGGTACCTTGATGGGAGGTGCATCGGACTACTGAGCATGTCGGATTAAAAAATGTCGAACTATAGAGGGACAACTATACTTTATTCGGGGTCCTACTTAGACCGGGCGTTCTCCACTCTTATACATTAGAAGGGGCCATCTGTTTTGCACGTTGCACGGTGTTGCCAGATCTTCCCTTAACAGACCCAAAGTGTGGTCACGTGGGACGGAGTGACATCTGTTGGCAGACGGTACACAAACAAGGATAAACCACATGAAAAAGCTTTTTTTTTCATTTGTGGGGATTTCTTCATATGTGAGTGACCAGAGAATGCCACAGGTTGCAAGGACTGGGACAATAGAGGTACAAGAGAACCAGTCGTCTGGGAATTGAAGAAATTTTGGATCGAAAAGGGAATCCATTTGCATTGAGAAAATATGTCAAGAAAGAAAAAGATCGCCATCCAAATAGGGTAAAGGACTAACTATAGTGTCACATAATCAACGAATTATTTTGGACCAAAGGGAAATCTTGTATGTGTTATTGTATACCCGTTTCCCCAACTGTGTATTTGATGTTATCTTAGCATTATCGTTTCTATTTTTTTAATATTTTTTATATGGTCTATCTGAAAAAAGCAGGGTTTCGCTTAAAGAAGGAAGGTCAGGAGAGAGATAATCAGAGTACAAATATCATTGTAATGTGATTAAACTTTGTATTGTTCCATTAGTTGCGTATTTGTTTCCAATAAACCTTTGTTTATAAAACCACACTGTGACACCAATTATTCATAGTTTTAACTGTTCTTCTTTTGTTCAACCCCACAGACCACATGCTATAGGAGGTTTTTACACATAATTAAGTGTTTCTGAATATTAAAGGTGGGACATTGTGTTTTTGTATAGTTGGTTACAAATGAAGCATCCACTGTTTGGAGATAAATATAATAGGTGTCATATTTGAAGGGTCTGAGGATTGTAAAAATGTCCATTAAGTAGAGTGTCTGCTATTTGGGAGTGTACATTAATATAAGTTTTATTGTATATACATACATACATGCATGCATGCGTAAATGTATATAATAACTTTTAAAAACTATGAAATAAATAAATATAAAATTTGGAATATCACCTGCAACATTATTTGCTCCCATAGCAGCTTGACGAATATAACTAGGTAAAACAGTAATCCTTGGATCCAATAATGGAGATTCCTTAAAAAAATAAACATTTAAAATTTTGTAATTTTAATTTCATACCAATATTAATATTAATAATCAAATTTAAATTTAAACAAAATGCAAAAGTTTATTTTTCAGTTTTATACTATTCAACATTAATAAAATTATTAGTGAAAGCCATGATCAAATCATTGTTAGCCACATAACAAAGAACTAGTATTTAATAACTCATATTTTACTATTATTTCGTTTTTTTATTCTGAAACTGAAATTACTTACATCATATTCAACATTAGTTCAACAAACAGGTAATCTAGTAATACTTAAATGAGTTCGCTACTTATAAGAACTTTTTGATATTTGAAGTGCAGTATTAGCAAAGCTTATATAAGGCTTACAGAATTGTGTTTGTTCTCAAAATCCGTTTGATTGATTTTGATTATACTTTGCCATTTTCCATTAATTGTGACACAGAATCCAAAAATGCAATAAAAAGTGGGGTCCATGACTTTGTTTTTGAGATATAAGATTGTTTCATGAGTGTGCACGACAAAGTAATATCATATGACATTTAATGGTTGCTAGCAGGTCTTATATGAGCTTATAGAATCAAATACATTCTCAAAATTTATTAGTTTGATTTTAATAAAACCTTGCCATTTTCCATTAATTGAGACAAGGAATCGAGAAATGTAATGTGGGTCCATTTAATTGTAAAAAATCTAGCAACAAATCGCTTAACTTTCCCAGAAACATTTAAAATTTGATGGCACTATCTATTACAATATATATTTTTAAAAAAAACTGTTTACATTTTTAATTATTATAAAATGGCAAAATGCTTAACTTTGAAGGTAGGGATGGGTTTTAAAAAAAATTGTAAATGCTAATAATGAGTAAGATTGTCATTAAGTCTGATCCTACTGGAAATATGACACACAATCACCTTTAGCTCCTCACTCCGTTGGCCTCAAACCACCAAAATTTAATAGAATGAATCTTTCTAATACACAAACCTTCCTGCAAAATTTCAGAAAATTTTTGAAAGCATGAAAGTTATTAAGCTTCAAACAGGATTAACAAAATTGTGCCCCATACGTCCATATAAACAAAAAAAAAAAAAACTGAATGTTTTTGCATTTCTCGACATTTCAATATCCCCTAAGTTCAAAAATGAAAAAAATCTTGGGAGTCATTTTTGACTGATTGCCATACTTTCCCTCTGTTGTCTATAACAGAGCCAGGAAAGTAAAAATAGGAGTCCATGACTTTTTCAATATACAAAGGTATTATGGTAACAATGTCCATGCTCTGATGTGACACATGAATCTAATGGAATTTAGGCCTAGGGGTCAAAAATAAAAACAGTATTACATGTGCCTAACAGAAAATAGGTGCAAAAAATAAACAAAACACAAGAACAAAGCAATTACCATTGATTGCTTTGTTCTTGGATCATCTCTCTGTACCTGGCCAGTGCAAGAATTGTGTCTCCTGTGGCCTGCAGGTACAAGGATAACCTCTTTTATGGCAATAAGTGCAAAGTTCACCCATGTATGTCTATCAGGTACCGAATCACTTCTTCTATGCCTAATGGGTGCAGGAATTGTTTCTTTTCTTCCGGCTCTGCTTCAATTCTATCGCAATATGACAAAGTTGCATGATGTCCTAGTTTATTATACAATATATGATCAAATACAGTGGTACCTTCTACATATTGAACAACTCTATGGCTGTGTACACACTAGGCGTTTAAAAATGCACGTTTGACGAACCAAGAGTTCTGCATAGGCGTACACACTCAAATGCGCGCTTTTGGCCAAGCGCGCGTTAAACGCGCGTTTATAGATTTTTCTTAAAACGCGCGTTTTGCGGGCGTCAGCCGAGCACTTTGAGATATACGTGCTGCCATGTTACTGTATATTCGATTGTGCATTTTCGGGTAGAGTGGACGTACGTTGGCCGAAATGGAGAATGATCATTTCGATACTGATCTATTTATTGATGAAATCTAAAAGAGACCAACCATTGTCAAAGGATTTTATAGATATTTTAAAAGAATTAAAAAACTTGGGTTCATTTTGTCTTAGATTTGGATACAATGTCACAAACATTCCATGTGTCAGTCTATCTCATAATATTGGGTGCACCCAAAATTCTCTTTGCCTCTGCCATCATCTTTTATAGCAACGATGGAGGAGGGGCACACAAGCAATTACTTTCACGTCCATTTCCAAACTGAGCCAGTGCGTATGCTCCACTAAATGCTCATCTAACGCCGAGCTAACACCTGGTGTGTACGCTGCTAACGCGCATTTAATGCAACACAAAACGCCTAGTGTGTACACAGCCTAACTTCAGAGTGCATCAGATTTCAAACAAAATGCTTTACAGTTTTAACTGAGAGTAAAGTAAAAAAAATGTGCTCAGAGCATAAAATAAGCTTCTAAACAAATAATACAATATCAAATTAGCAATAATGTGTTAAATTTCACACATCTATGTTAAATAACAAGACCTATTAAAAATATGCAAAAGCTGTCTGTTCAATCCAATAAATACATTCAAGTGAAATTTCTATACCATGAAGAAATGTGCATAGCCACATGCACATTGCAGTTCGTAGACATGGCACAGATTTGCAAATGATTGAAAGAATAAACAAAGATATGAAACAGCACCTGTTTATTCAGTAACAAATATGGTCCCAATGGGCAGCTATACAGGCTGTTATACAGTGAGGCATACTATCAAAAAGGCAATTAATAATTGCCTGAGGTATACCTTGACAAACAGCATCCACTACAGCACACATATCATCTACAGTATGTGATGGTGGTTTCCAGCACACCTCACATTGGATAAGGTCCTACAGGTGTTCAATGGGAGAGAGGTCCGGCAAGGCTGCTGGCCAGGAAAGGATGTAAATTCTGTTCAGGATGGTAAGAGTTCATCATGCAACATTCAGTCAGGCATTATCTTATTGGAACACGGTGTCAGGTGCAGCTTGCACCGTTGACTAAACCACAGGCCCCACATTTTATGTGACATACTGGTCCTCTGTCAGAATACCAGAAATGTGCACCAGTGCTGTCCACTGATCAAACATGATGCCCAGTGTGGGGCCAGTATGATGCTTGGTGAAAAGGGCTGGCATATAGAGTTTCCCAGAATACCACCACATCCATCCACACCAATCATTCCTCCACAGACAGAAGTGGATTCATCTCTAAATAATATCCAATGCCATTCAGTGGTCCAGTTGTGATGATGATGACACCATGCATGCAGCTGTGTCAAGCGGTTAATGGTATTCAGTTGCTGATTGCTGTTCATGCAACTGACTACGTGCAACCTGTTCCAAATAGTTTGGATGGGCATAGATGCACCTGTTGATGGTGATAGGTAGCTTTGGATGTCACTTGCTATAGCAAACAGGTCCCAACAAGCCATTTGGTAAATATAACAATCTGTGCAATCTGCTGTGCACTGGTGCAATCCACTATCTCTTTGGATATTTGCAGATGTTCCTGTATCCATCATGTCATGCATTGCTGCAACTGTGAACATCGACAAACCGAGGTTGTGCAGCTCAGGATATGGTCTTGTTCCACAGCTGTTAACTGGTGATATTGAAATCACTATTTTCTCTGAAGTATTTTCTACACTTCTTCAAAAGTTAGGCTGCTGCAAATTGTTGCTGATAGCATTTATGGCCCAAGCTGGCCAATCTTTATAGCCCAAAATTGGGTACCACATGACCTGATGTGTACAGTATGCAAACTTAATCATTTGTATATCTCTGTCACCTCTACTGGTCCTGCAATTTGCATGTGGTGCATTTCTTTGTGGTGGTGTAATTTCACTTTTGATGAGTCTATAATCTTCATTTATTAGCTATGGCATCCAGGAAGTGTGTGGAAGCAACAAAGTCTAACAAGTAAGAGGAAGGTTATAATATGATGATTGTAATAAAAAAAGAACTTATCGCAAAGCATGAAAGCAACACACAATGAATCTGACAGCCATGTTTAAGATGCCAAAGTCAACAGTGTGCAAACAGTAAATGTATTTTCATTTTATTATAAGTTATTTGCATATTTTATTCATTGTTTTCATGTTTCATTTATTACCAGTGCATTTAATTTTTATTTTTATCTTAAATTGTGTGTGTTTGCTGTTTTAAGTTTATCAAAATGAGTTTCGTTTAGGATCTAGGAATGGATTAATTTGCCTTCTATTATTCCTAATGGGAAAAACTGATTCAGACTTTGAATGATATTTGAATGGGCTCCAAGAATAAATTAAGTTCAAAGTATGAGACACCACTGTAATTCTTGAACCTATTCACATAACTTTATTAATACAAATGACAAAAAGCAAGGTGCATCACATGATGAATTAGTGAATGAATGGAATAAAGTTATTGGAAAGGAAGTTACAAAAGAAACTTGTCATATCCATCTGTAAAATGTGAGATTTGAACAAATAAAAGAAAAACAACTTAAGAATGACTTCATCAGAAGCTAGTAGCTAGTATATGTCAACTTTCTGACCTGACAGTGTCAACTAATGCTTTATCAGGGTCACCTTTCCCACAACTTTTAGTCACTCTAAGATATTTGCTGCTTTGAATATGATAAGGAATGGCCAATTCCAGTCAGTCATTGCCCATTCTTTCAACTGTTCAGTTTAATGTGTTTGTGTGCCTATTTGACTAGGTGATCTTCTGTGCCCTCATATTCCTCGTCATCCCTCTACTTGCTACTTCTCTCTCAAACTGCTAAGTGAAGAACTATGTTCTGAAGATCTTCAATGGGGATTCTAGTTCTGGATTGTGAGGTACCAAAAATTTGTAATCTCTCTCTCTGCAAAATGTGAATACCCTATGTAATGTGTTGTACAAACTTTTATGCCATCTAATAAATGTTTAAGTGTAGTAAATTATGTTGAGTAAATCAATTACAACTGAATCTTGTCCTTTCCTATTCCATCCTCTTACCCTAGTCTCATGAGACCACGTTATTGCCATCCAGAAAAACACTGAAAACTCATATAGTAGACATAATCTATTGGTGTCAGAATTAACACACCACCATCAGAAAACCTTACAGTGGTGTCAGAAGAAAAGACCATAGTAGAATCTCACAGTAGCCTGGAAGTCACTCAGCAATGCTACAGTACAAACTTGGTACACAGACCAAGGTGTGGGAAATGTGCATTCCATCAAGAAATCAGTAAATGCAGTGAAATTACCAACAAATCTTTGAGGAAAACCTATTACCATCATTAGAAAAATTACAATATCACAGACATTTTATTTTCCAGCAGGATGGTACAAGTTTCCAAACTGCTAAAATGACCAAGGTTTGACTGACCCAACATAATATTAACACATTAAAATGGCCATCAAGCAGTCTCGACCTTTTCCCTAGAGAATATATATGAGGTAAAATTAAAAATTTATTTACCTCACATATTATCCCACAGGAGTCATGTGGCAAAGGTTCTAACTTATATCTTGTTAAATAGAAACAAAGGAAGATGGACTGAAGGCATAAGTGAAACACAAAGTGGTTTCCAAGAGAATAAAGAAACAAGAGAAGGTATTTTTAATCTGAAAACTATTATTGAAAGATATAAGGAAAAACAGAAAAATATTTATCTACGTTTTATAGACAATACAAAGGCATTTGATAACGTGAAACATGATTACCTTATTAAATGTCTAGTAGAAAATGGTATGGATGGGAAGGATGTCAGATTACTTACCAATTTATATTGGGAACAGAGAGCTGCAATAAGGATTGGCTAAGAATTTTTGCAAAGCTTCCTAATACAAAAAGGAGTAAGGCAGGGTTATGTGCTGTCTCCGATTCTGTTCAATCTTTATACAGAAAGAATTTTCAGTCAGGTCAAAGATCTAAAAGGAGTAAACATAGGGGACAAAAATTTCAATAATCTTAGGTATGCTTATGACACTGTGCTATTAGCAGAAAATGAATGGGATCTAATGATGTTGATAGAGGAAGTACCAAAATAGAGCAATCAATTCAGACTAACACTAAACTGCAAAAAGACCAAAACTATGGTCATTTTCAATGAGAAAGAAACTCCAAAAGTAAATATTAAAATCGGAAACAGTAAACTGGAGCAGGTCAAAAGTCATGTCTATCTGGGATATACGATTACAGATGATGGAAGAAATGGTAAAGAATATATGATATGTTGATTTCTTCAGCAATTTCCCTGATGGTTATTCTCCAATTTTCAGATTTCCAAAATAAATATATAGAAAGTTTTTTGATAAAAATAAACAGAAATAAAATTATAACAAAAAAGAAAAACATTGTTTACCAGGAAAACCTAACAATAGAACAAAGAAAATCAAAACATCAGTAGACATACAAAGAATCAATATTAAAATAAATAAAAAATATAATTTAATAATTTTATATAGTTTTATGTACCATATTGTACATATAGTAAAAATAAAATATTATTATTAAATTAAAAATTTTAAAGTCAATATTTATATACAGTAATACCTCGACTTACACTACCCCGACTTACGCAATTTTCAAATCTCGTCGATTCGTCTTTTGTTTGAGCGCCATGCAACTCTTGATTACTCACTCCCCACACACTATTGTTCAGCTTACATGTTCAGACATGTCGCGCGGAATTGACACATAGCTACAATTTATTTTATGTTATTTATTTCTGTGTTTGTTATATCTATGGAGACTTGAGAGACTCTATGTGATGATTTCTTGCAATCGTGAACGAATCAAAAGACGAGATAAGATTAATGAGAACATTTATTAGCTTATATACATCCGACTTGGATTTTACACAAATTGCGAAATTATACCCCGACTTACGTGAATTCGACTTACGCGGTTATCACTCGGTCCCACCTATCGTGTAAGTTTGGGGTATTACTGTACTATTTAAATTTAGGATTTAAATGGATATACCTTCATATGTTCTTTTGCACTCTTGATAATACATTGTGAAAATACTACTGGCTGAGTTTTTTCCATAGTTTATTTTGAATATAATAGCTGATGTTCTGAAATTAAAAATAAGATATATAATTGACAACAAATGAATATTAAATATATATTTTTATTATGTTAATTTATTATTAATTAAATCTGTTCTATTACTATAACAATGTAGACCCACTATTTATCATAGATTAATAATTGATAATGGCATCAAAATAAAAATAAACTTCTATTATTATTAATCTGTATTGTGTAAAATGCTGTTTCTTATACCAGCAGTTCTAAAATAGAAGAAATCCATTCATCTCTATGCATAGATATTTTCAAGGGAGTACAAGGGAGCATATACCTCCTAATTAGAGTGACTAGATGTCCCATTTTTCTACATTTTGTTCATTGTTAGGATATTTAAATGTCCTGTGTTTCTTTATATTTACATCACAATCAATATATTTTGAGCAATTTTGTTTGACGGTTTGAGTAACTTCATAAAATTAGCTGCAACAACTGCATCTCTACATCCTTACTAACTATAATCTCAAACTGTTTTACAAAAATTACTATTGACAACAGTGTTTAAGTGCAGTGATTTCAATATGTCTCTTATATATATAGGCTATATATATATAAAAGATATATATATATAATGTATATATATATATACACACATTACATTATCTTATAAGCTCCTTTATTATTGAGAAAATCATTTCTACAGGGCAGTCAGATGTATGACACACTTAGGATATCAGTCTACCATTCTGGGACACCCAGGCAGTGCCGTAACTAGCCATTCCTGTGCCCTGTGCAAGAACTTGCATTTAGGCCCCTTAATTAATTAGGTTTGGGAAAATAATAAAACAAACAGGTGCACTTTGGGACCCTCTTCCAAATGGGCCCTGTGCGGGTGCACCTATTGCACCTGCCTAGTTACGGCACTGCACCCAGGATTGAATCCCAATGAGCAACTCCCCAGATATTTTTCATGATTAGTATGTTTCTTGTGGGCCTGGCCAAATTCATGATAAGTATGGAGAAAATGCTCTCTTTGTGCCCATAGGGCAGAAAGAATTAAACCACTTCTATACAGACTAAGATATGTGCTTTTAAAATTCATAATGACTATTAAACCCATTTCCCCATTTTTGTTTCTCCTCAATTTGTGTGTGTAAATTATTATTACTACTTTATACTAATTAATAAGCATATAGATAGATATAAATTTAGAAAGGAACACAATAAAATTGATATCTTAAAAAATAAATAGAGAGAATTTAATAAAGCTTGATGTGCAATAACAGTTCTTCCAATTCATCTAACTTGAAAGTTCTATCATATCTGGTGGCTCTTAAAAGCTAATGATAAGTGTTAAGATTTAAGTAAGTTGATAGAATGTTTTTTGATGAAGCTATAGAATGTTTTAATTTGAATATTTGAATTTAATTGTTCTTTTTAGAATTAAATTCAAACATCAGATCTCAACATTTCATAGCTATTATCTAAAAACTCAGTAAAATGATAAAATATTTAAATTATTAAAACTTTTGATTGACCTGACTAAGTTTGGTGAATCATGTTAATTAAGCCTACTTAAACCAGTTAAAATAAACAAATTTATTATAAGAACAAGCATTTTCAATTGTCTTTAACAACCATCTTCAGGTTATGGAAAGTTATGTAGAATAAAATTCAAAAAACAAAATTTAAATAAAATAGAACTCATTAAACACATACCAGTGGTGGCATGCCTAAAAAAATGTTGAAGAAAAATAAAATGAAATTAAAATAAAATATAAAACAATATAACAGGGGTTAAATAAAGTACATATATAACGTTAACCATAATGTTTACAATCCAACTGGGGACACATTTCAGAATCAGTAAAAATGGAGTCTAAAACTGATTAAAGTTCGGTTATTTTTTAAAATTTATTTATTTATTGATCTACAAATTGTTGATATGACATTGATGTGTTAATAAAATTGCTTTATTCAAAAATTGATTCTACAATCAAATACTAAAAACAGGAAAAACCGAGGATGTCTTATCACCCTGTATAAGTACAAATAAAAATGCAAATATAAAAAGAAAAATCAAAATATAGGGTGTCCCAAAAGTCTCCATACAGTGACACAAATCAAGCCCACCAGTGGCCGAATAAATAAAACCATAAAACACTGGTAGTTGGTCATTGGTTCATGCCCAATCAATGAGCCGGCCACCACGCAGCATTCTGGGTTTTCTTCACCTAAACAGAATCCAGTTTTCACATAGGAAGGCCTGCTAGAAGTTACCCCATTGGCAGATCACCCATGTGTTCCATTGCCTTACTCCATCAATCCACTGACACAAATCTTAACTCTGACATTTTAATGTTTTGCGAATAAAGTTACATTTCACCTTTTTATGTATGAAAATTTTTGGGACACCCTGTATAATTGTATATAACTGGATTGCAGATGTTAGTTGGTGCTTTTATTGCAATCTCATCCAATTTTGCAGTATCTTATACTTACTGTATATAGAAACCCAATAATTTGAGAAAGTTTCATTAACAAATCAATTTCTATCAAATATATCACTCTTAATTTGCTGTTCTTTTCATATAACTGTAATAAAATGTTAAAGATGAAGAAAGTTAAGAAACCTTTTTTCTAAAACTCAACATATTTAAATATTTGCTTACTACTTAATACCAAATTCCATAATAAACTTCTGGAATACTATTTAAAAATATTGCTCGTGAATTTTAATATTCTTTATTAAAGATTTAAACATTTTATATTAGTAAAGAAAAAAAAAACAAATTTTGTATCGACAAGCGTATTTTATATTTTATAAATCAATAATTTAAAATATTAAAAGGATACTTTGAATTTCAAACAATCACGTGATATTTTGGGGCAGACGATACACTTAATTAATACTTCTTTCGTCGTCGTGTGGCGTTCTGATATATATATATAAAATATATTTTATTTTATTAATGTAATCTTTTGAATTTATGATTTCACGTTATGTTTATTTATTTTTTTATGCATGTAAATATACATTTATACGTAAAAAAAAAATTATTGGACGACTCCCTCATCATCCGGCCGGCTCCATTAAAGGAATCTTGGTAGGAATGGTAGAATTCACTATAAAACTTCGTAGAATGGCCAAACAGTTAGGTGTCAGCCTATCACAGTGAGAGAACCGTTGATTAACGAATCATAACGGTTAGAAAACCCCAGCAATTTTTCGTGGGTCTTGTATTGTACCTCACCAACCGTCCCAGCCTTTGTGAGCCTGGCCAAACCCACGATGGGCTCGGTAAAAAGGTTTTAATGTCCACAGGACGGAAATAATAATAATAATAAAAACAGAACAACAAAAATTAATATCTAAGAAATGAAAAACGTACGCTAAAACCGCCACGAATGGCTGTGTATGCAAGGGCGGATATAGATTTTTCGGGGTCTAGGGCTTATTGAAGTCCAATATGCCCCATTTTTTGTTAATACAAATAATACTATAAATTGTCATTATGATTATATATATATATGGACATTTATGTCCCTATATTTCACTTTTCCGCCAAAACTACACATCGCACGTGAATGGTGTTTGTATGTGGTAGTAGCCCCAAGTCTCCATTCGTGCATAGGGGTGGTCGCGTCTCGAAAGCTATAAGGGTGCGGGAGATATGGGCTTGAAAGTGGCTTTCTATTTCGAATGAATTTGTTCGAATTAAATTCGAACATAAAATTCGAATATTGGTTCGATTATAAAACGATCGTAAACGTTCCAGAAACGTTGAAAATAGTTCGTTTGACTGGACGCGAACAGGAGACGTTCAGAAATAGAATCGGGACCAGAAAGTGTTAATATTAACTGTTTTTTACTATGTGATAAATGCTCATTGTTAATAAAAAAGTATTAAAAATTTATGATAATAATTCATTTTTTTTACTCTTTCCACCCTGTGGGCACTAAGAGGGCCTCTTTTTACAAACCCATTATGGGTTCGGCCAGGCCCACAATGGGGCTGACGTGTGGTGAGGGGCGGAGCCCGACATATCCGAACGGACCATCCACAGAAAAATTCATGGGGATTTTTCGACCCGTTCGGATCGAACCCGGGTCCCCCAGAGCGGTAGGCTGCCACCTTGACCGCTCGGCTATCCGGCCGCTATTTTTGAGGCTCTTACATTTGGGAACCTAGGGAACCTATCAGTCCCTATGTTTGTTAAGTTATGGCAACGCAACACTTGGGCGATCTGCCTAGGAGGGATGCCTTCCGGGAGGTATTTTTAAGGGAAATTTACCCCTATTTAGACGTAACAGACGTGGAGAAAACCCAGAAAACTCCACTTGGCCACCCCGTCCGAGAGATGCGCCAACCCACGACGAACTCCCAGTGTTCAGGATACGAAGACCGCTTGGCCACTGGTGTGCACTAGTCCCTATGTAGGTCCGTCCCTATGTGTATGGAGTGTTGTGGTGCTCGTGTGTGGTAGCAAAAATTGGGTATGGCAGAAGTTACAGGAGTCGCATTACTGTATGTGAGATGACGTACTTGGGAGGATTGTGTAGCATAACTAAGAGAGACTATGTGAGAAATGAGCAGGTGCTGGAGGAATGTGGAATGAAAGAGGATGTAGTTGAAAATGTGGGAAATCTGCTCAACGATGGCTCGGCCACATTGAGAGAATGAAAATGTTTAAGAAAGTATACACAGGAAAGGTGGATGGGACACTGGTAGGAAATATTTTGAAAGTATTGGTTGTAACAAGTGACGAGTATCTGAAAGAACATAGGGTGTAGAATCGGAAAGAGAATGTGAAGAAGTGTGCCGAGAAGTTTGCATCCATTTACTGAAGTTTGTCTAAAGAACGTACGTGAGCTCCTGGTTTCAAATGTTTGAAATAATTACTGGTCGTTTATCATTTATAATAATAAGGCCTCGGAGTCACACGCGCTTAAACGGAAATGGTATGGATCTTCATGTGCGTTACTTCCGCTCTCTTGCCTCGGAGTTAATTTATGTTTTGACGTGTCTATAATATTCTTTCTCAAACATTTGCACCGTTTTTACTTATTTGAGATAGTTTTTCTTCCAAAAGTAAAAAATCAATTGTACTCCTCATAAGAAAATCAGTAACACTTAGAAATTGTTGGGCACCCATATAAGCGTCGATTCATACAAGATAGAGAAGACCTCCAATATTTTTGTACTAGCAAATTATGTCTCTCCAAGCACATTTTATTTTATACCATATTACAAAAATTAAAAGTAGAAACGAGTATTGTACATAATAAAGATATCTTATTTCGTATATCCATTCAAAATCCGACAATGAGAATTTTTTTTATTCATTGTCATTAGTCTGTTTTCTCACTACTTATACAGATCGATCCAATATGTTGCACTGATGGAAAACAGTCTAAACACAGTGCGTAAAGCCGGAGGCCAAATGGTCAAGGTAGCAGCCTACCGCTCTGGAGACGGGATCAAAAACGGACAAGTAAAAAAATCACCAGGAATTTTTCGGGGGTGTTTCGTCCGGATATTTCATGCCCCGTTACTCACCACCCAGCTACCCCATTGTGGGCTTGGTCGAACCCGATTGCTAAAAGAGGCCCTCTTAGGGCCCAAAAATTGAAAAGATTTTTAAAAAATCACAGTGCGTTCAGAGCTGGCTGTTTTTCTTTCTAAACTCTGTGTACCGACCGAACCAAGTAACCAATCGTTTAGGAAAAAGAACAGTTTTTTTCCCTAAACAATTAGTTACTGGTTCGGTTCCTAAGTGCATCAGTGCACTTCGGTACGTGCACTGATGTACAGTACAGTACTTAGTTCATTTACTAAACTGTCTTATAGAAAGCTTTAAAGAAATATAAACAGCTGTTTTCGTATTTTAATTTTGAGTTAGATTAGACAGTAACTCATTGAATTTTTCGCATAAATAATATAAACTCTATAGATTATGTAGATACTTTAATTTGCCAATTATTGCTTTTTTTTTTTTTTATTAAAAATACTGCACTGAAGGTTTTTCTCCGATAGAGGGATTATTGTAATATGGCGGCTTGCATGTGCGATTTAACGTGATTTAAAAGAGATTGAAATTATATAAATTAATGACTCCAATAATCTAATAACTTACACATTGTTAAATAGTTGATGTAAATAAAGATATTTAAGAATGGCGGCATGTGGAAAATATAATTTTTGCTTGTTTGCGAAACATAAAATTGCTCTGTTTTCTATCATAAATCGATCGTTGAGAAGAATTCCAGTTCCAGACTTTGATCTCTCATTAGAAGAAAAGTTAAAAGGTATTTTGATAAGTGTTCTTATATATACACTAAATACTACTAAATATATATATATGTTACTGTGAATGACCGATATCTGGCGAATGTCAACATTCACATAGTCGTTTCGTGTATGTACTGTACGAAATATTTGCTAAATATTATTATTTCTCACTTACACTGACAAATGTCGACATTCGGCATGCACTGATGGTGAATGTTGAATAAAAATATTATTATTACGTTAAGACAAAAATGCAACTTTTTAATGTCAAAATAGGAGAAAGCTTAAGTAACAGCAATGTAAATAAACTATTGAACCTAAAACGAACAGTACATTCTAAATCATTAAAGAAAATAATACAATAATAAACTTACACATAAATTATGTGTAACTTTATTCACATAAATTATGTGTAAGTTTATCACATAAATTATGTGATTAACGTTATACAATCTTATTTATTGCAACAACTTAAACTGTTATGGCACTTTGAATTGCACAAAAGTCCCTTGCTTTTACAACTGCATTTATTCGTGGAACACTTCTTTTTGCAATGACAGCGTGTATAGTCTTGCCCTCCACTTTCCGAATTAGCTGCAGCTGTTTCTCTCAGCGATATTTCTTGAAAAAAATCTCATCTATCAAAAGTAACTTTTATTTACAAATTACGAACTGATTACGGGTATAAAACTGCTTGAGGGTACCATTTTTGTTTGCTAATTTATAAAAGTCGGAATCTTCTATTTCATCAACAACCGCCAACACATTTCGGGCATCTGTACAGACACAGTCGACACAGGGACTTGTATTCATACGGTATTACCAATTTGAGCAGAAGGAAACTGCGAAGAATTTGGCAACAGACTATTGCCTGTCTGTCGACATCAGCTTCTTGGATGTCGTTTCGACCTCCACCAAAGCCTATCTGTGCTTGTCGACATACACCAGCAATTGTTCGAATGCATAATAATATAACCAAATATTCGGTCTTTCACCGATGTATTTTGTATGTGTCAACATTTACCGGAGAATATTGACATTCTCTAATTTTGGTTTTTCACAGTAACATATATATATATACACTAAATACTATTAAATATTTATACCTTTATATATATATATATATATATATATGTGTGAATATCTATTAGTATTTAGTAGAAGTTTCAATTTTTATGAATGAAAGCTAAATTTATTTCCATTTATTTAGAAATGAATGCAAAGGATCCTATATTACATGCAAAAGTAGATATTGGATTTTCTGTTCCTAAACCTTCACAATTAGAGACTGCAAAACAGAAAAAACTAATGAAGAAACATATGATGGATAGAGAACAGTTAGCTGCATCTGCACGAACTAGAACATGTAAGTTAAGCACAAACTAAAATAGTACACTCAATTCTGTTTTTACATGGAAATTTACATGATATTTGAATAATATGTGGTGGGAAAATAATTTAATTTTCTTTTTACACCATTATTTTTTTATATACACATTTTGTTAGATTTGCCTTTTAAAAATCTTTATTTGATTTCAATTCCAAGAAAAAATATTTCTTTTATTTTGTAAAAAAGTTTTTAGAATTTGTATTTAAGTCTGTAACACATGCTAAGTAAATTTTAAGATTTGGCTGTTTTTCACAACCTATTTGAATAGATGTTTATAGCAACAACCAATCTTCCATTCTGATTTTATTCCCCAAGTGAAGCAGTCAACAAAAATTTAATTCAAAGTTTGATAATTTGTTTGTATAATTGCATTTCTTCCTATTTTTTTCAATATGCAGGGTTCCTACGCACCTGGAAAGTCAGGGATTTTCGTATTTTAATTTTGAGTTAGATTAGACAGTAACTCATTGAATTTTTCGCATAAATAATATAAACTCTATAGATTATGTAGATACTTTAATTTGCCAATTATTGCTTTTTTTTTTTTTTATTAAAAATACTGCACTGAAGGTTTTTCTCCGATAGAGGGATTATTGTAATATGGCGGCTTGCATGTGCGATTTAACGTGATTTAAAAGAGATTGAAATTATATAAATTAATGACTCCAATAATCTAATAACTTACACATTGTTAAATAGTTGATGTAAATAAAGATATTTAAGAATGGCGGCATGTGGAAAATATAATTTTTGCTTGTTTGCGAAACATNATAAATATTCTGTAGTTATATTTTCGAAAATCAACAGGTAATCCGATAGTTTAACCAATGTTAACTTGCTTATAATTAAAATTTAAAAATTAAAATAAATTTGTTTATCTTTTGTGCGAAACAACAACAAAACAATTTTTATAGTTATGTTGCAAAAGAAAGAGATTTTTAGTTACGATTCTCTGCGCTGAACTTCTATATTTTAATAACGTATGATTGCAATCTCGTTTGATGTTTATTTCTGTACAGGTATACCTCGACTTACGCCGTTTTGAGTTACGTCGTTCCCGATTATACGTTGGTTGTCAAAAAAGTATATGGAAAAATAAAAATCAAGTTTAAGTCATTTTATTCGACTTTACGTCTGTCCGCTACAAATATTGAAGTCGTAATATCACTAGAAAAATGTTTAAAGCACATAAAATCATATTAAAATATATACATTTACAAGTATGTACTGTATTTACAGTTCATGCATTTGTAAATTTAGATTACTTTTTTCTGTACTATATTAAAAACTAAAATTTATTTGTTTGTAAGCTTAAAATAGATCCT
>NW_019384615.1:137492-299169 GCF_000671375.1 Centruroides sculpturatus | reverse complement strand
GTTACCTTGTATTTACTAGATTTACATACAAATAATAATGATAAATGATGATAAAATAAAAAGCTTGTGTTTTGTTTGTAAATTGCTTATTTTTTCATTACATTGAAGTTGTGGATTCTATCAAACATTTTTCTACAGGATGTATGTACTGTATTTTTTTAATGTGACAGTCTTTGAAGCATATCAACTGTGCAAAAAGAGGGCTAGATGTAATTAATGTTCACAGTAAATGTTGTTTTATTATATCGATATTCCACACTAAAAAATGTGAGGGTCAGGGAATTTGGACAAAGTTGGTCAGGGAAAGTCAGGGAATTCAAAACAAAAATTTGAGTAGGAACCCTGAATATGAGGCCCAGCAGTGGCCAAATAAATACAACACTGAACACTGATAATAGGTCTCAGGTTCATCTTTTCAATAGGGTTAGTTCCATAGAGTTTTCCAGGTATTCTTTGTGTGTGTAACACTTGAAAAAGGATAAGTTTCCCATAGAAAGTCTTCTGAGGAAGAACTTCTTCCTTAGAACTTCCTTCTCTTGTGTTGTATTTTTTCTTACTCCCTCAGTCCAATCTAGTTTAATCCTTTCAATACAGAATAGTTTTTGTATGCCATTTAATATTAAAAGCTAGAAGTATTTTGGTGTTTAATTGCAAAAATTGAATAAAAAATAAAATTTGTGCAAATAATATAAATTTTTTTGATAAGTAAATAGCAAATGTTCCTCCTCTGATTTATTAACTAGAATTGTAATATTTTGTTTAAACATGTTTTATTATATGGTTTATCATATTAGTTTTACTGGTTTTTAAGGTTTGGAACTGATCTTTCACTTTTCATACAGACTATCTTTTTCATATGGATTTTTCATGAACGTAAAAAACAGTATAGGAAGTATATAAAAAATTTACATTTACATTTAAAAAAACAGATTTACTGTAAAAAACAGAATAGGAAGTATATAAAAAAATTGCCTTGTGAAGATTTCAGATTTAAGTCTTGCTTTGAGCAGAATTTAGTTTTGATTATTTGCCGAAGTTCTCTAATCATTATTAGACAATGACTTGACTTCAGTAAAAAATTTTTGAGTTATTAGTTTTTATTCATAGTTTAGTAACATTTGATATTTTAGGTTATATATGTTACAGCTTATAATGTTTCTTAATTTATTTCTGTAGAATATCTTTATTATTTCAATATTAATTTCAGCTTAAGTAGAATAGAATTTTGTCAAGTTCATAGTTTAGTTACAAATACAGTTGTCTGTACTAGTATAAAAATACAAGTATAAAAAAAATATTGAATATTTTATTTATGTATTGCAACTTCTAATAAAAACAAACAAAATTAAAGCAGCTTTATATATTGAGCATTACTTTAATTAATGAAAAATCATATTTTCTTACAGTTTCTATTTAATTATTTTAATTAATACTTTAACAATTTAAAAGTAACTTTTTATAATTTGTTTATACTCTACATACTTACAGTGAAAATATCTCTTGATGAAGTAAGAGAAGAATGGAAAAAGAGTGTAGGACCCAGTCAAATTAAGAAACTGGCTGAACATTATGGAATCTATAATGATTTATTTGAATATGGCTATTTTATTCCACATGTCGTAATGAATATAGCATTTGAATATGATGATGATCTTCAAACTCCTGTATATTATGGTAATATAATTAATCCATCAGAGGTAAGACTTAGTTTTATAAATTTTATATTAAATTTATATATTTTTTGTTGGAAAGAACTTAAATTAATATACAAAAATTTTAATGTCACTGGCTATATTATTGTTATGGAATGTTCAATTATATATTTCATAAATTCAAAATTTAAAATATTATTTATAAATTTACAGGCATCAAAAGCTCCTTCAGTAGTATTTGAATCAACTCCAAATGATTTGTGGACTCTTGTATTGACAAATCTTGATGGTCATTTAACTGACAGTAATTCAGAATATTTACATTGGTTTATGTAAGTATTTATTTCATTTAATTATAATATTAACATACAATAGTTATTTATTAGAGAGTTTGTTCTGTGCAAAAAGTTGTCTCTTAACCTTACTTTGTGATGTTACATGGTTAGTGGAATTACTTTAAGAACAAAAAATTTTAAGGAGCATCCTTAATAAAAATAGTGTAAGGTCCATATTTTAGACCAGTGTTTCTCAACCTCTAACGAATTGTCACCCCTTCAACGTAGTATCACCCCCTTCAATAAAACTGTTACGTACTATCGCCCCCTTCACTTCAAAATTCCAATGCTGAGGGCCAAGGCTAACAGCAAATTCGTACTGCATTGAATAGACTAGTCACTAGTATAATGTTATTTGTTTAATTAATTATTGTACGATGTAATGAATAAAATATCTAATTATTCTTAATATAATATTTTACTATATCACCCAGAAAATTGTTTTTTGCCCCCCAAAATATAATTTGTTACTAATCGCCCCCTCAACATGGAAAAACGCCCACATGGGGCGATATCGCCCCGTTGAGAAACACTATTTTAGACCAATCACAGTACAGTACATGCTGACATACATCCTAAATTTCTTTTTTCTCTTTCACACTTCAAGCACTTCTCAGTTGTCATCTTTTCTTTGTGTGATCAAGAATTTTACATTTTTATTTAAATTTTTTAAATTAAAATAAATGAATTGTGAAAATAACTTCATAAACATATTAATTTGAAATTATCATTTTATATTAATGTAAATTGATAACAATTATAGATTAAATTATTTTATGTATTTTAAAGGATGCAGTATTATAAAGTAGTTCATGCTTCTTTAAAAGCTTTCTTAATTGAAGATACTAATAAATATATTTTAATTCTTATTGTGATCAAAGTAAAAACTGATTTAGTGTAGAAACATGTTTATTTACTTTCCATCAAAACAAAAATATTATAATTATAAAAAGTTACACGACTTTACTTTTATTTTCTTAATCTTATGTAATGAAATCATTGGGTAAGGTTAAGGAATCTTATAAGAAGAATACACAAACTACTTAATATGTGTAAAATTTTTCTTTTAGATACATATACAGATAGTAATTTGCTAAATACATTTACAATATTTTATTTTTGTAAGTATAATCCATGGGTTATCTGTATTTAAAAGACAATTTGAAAAGGAATTTGGATCAGGTTATAAACTAATTTTTAAATTGCAGTTACATTATTCTGTAATCAGAGTTAGAGTTAAAGTAAATGTTAAATTGAAGAGTTTGCAATAAATTGACATTTGCCAAGTTAAGTAACTCTAATGGATTCATTAATTCTTACTTGAGAAGATTGATGTTTAGAGTTAAATCGGGAGTCAACACTGCACAATTATATTCTTATTTATCACCGCTATTAAAACATACAAATAATATAAAATCAAACATTTTCACTTTCCAAGTACTTTTATATATAACAAAGGGAAAGTAGGTAGTCAGTCAAAAAATGACTTCCCAAGATTTTTAAATTTTTGGACTCAGGTAACCTTAAAGAATTCAGGATTTTTTTCCTATATGTATGGATTTTAGTGTGTTTGGGAGTACAATTTTTTCATCCATTTTGAAGCTTAATAACTCTTGTGCCTTTTATCTAAAATTGCTGAAATTCTGCAGGGATGTTTGTGTATTGGGGGATTGATGCTATTAAATTTTGATGGTTAATGGTTAAAGGGTAAGGAGATATAGGAGGTTGTGTCAATTCTAGTGGGGTTAATCTTAATGAAGATTTTACTTATTAGCATTTAAAATTTTTTTTATAAAACTCATTCCTACCCTTAAAATTAAGCTTTTTGCCATTTTATAATAATTAAAAATATAAAAAGTTTTTTTTAATAAAATAGCATTATATTGTGCCATACACAGTTTTTAAATGTTGTTGCCAGTAAAGTTAAGCAACTCATTGGATTTTTTGTGCAGTAACAATAATAATAATCTATATATATAACCCATTCAACTCTATATATATATATAACCCATGGTCCGTCTGTCCCGTAACCATATGATAACGGACACTAGAGGCGCCCCTATCGTCTGTCATATTTCAAACATTCAAATGAACAATTTTAATTATTATTTAAATTAACAATATAAATTATTATTATTCATTTGGCCCATAAATTATTATTTGGTCAATATAACAATATAAATAATTCAGTATATTTGTAATAGGAATTTATTATTTCAGGAGCTTATATCTCGCGAAGGGTCGCGAATAGGGGTCTGGTTCCTTTGACTTTATTGTTCGCACAGGGGCTACAGTTTGGGGGGGTCGCCACCTCTTCATTCGAAAGGTAAATCTTACCATTGGGTCTTTAACAGAGCTGTACAGTATATTGATAGGAACAAAAAAGTCAAAGGAACCGTGCCTCATGGAAATTTGTAAAGAATTCCCACTAGGGGGCATCCCAGGCTACTAGTAATAATATAAATTGTTATTGTTATTGTACTTTAGTAGTTACTTGTTTTATGTTGAGTAAATGTAACTATTACAATTATTTTTTAAGGGCTGTCTTACGACTCTCATAGAAAGTAATTTTTTTCCATTCTGTTCAATTCTATTGACCTTGATCTTTCTCCTTGCATTTTTTTTAAAGATTTTTATAATAATCCACAATTGTTTACTTTTTCCTTGGAATGATGCTTTGAGTATCCTTATATTCTTTACATAATACTTCTCAGGCAGGTATCTCTTATCAATTTGGAAGAATTAATATTTATCTTTTTATTTTCTAGTATTGATCTTATAACAATTTCATTAATACTACCTTTTCAAAATTGTTCAAATTACAATATCCATTGATTTCAATTTGTATTTCTACCGTTTTCTATATATATGTGCTTGCTTTAAAACAATCAAGATGCCACTTACAAAGGAATAATTATTTAATCTTGGATGCAGGATTGTTTTAAAACATTAACTCTAGTGTAGCAAAACCTTAGAATTATATGTTTATCTGAATATGAAAGACAATTAACTTATAATCTGACTTTGAATTAGATCTAAACTGGAGTTCATTAACTCTTTATTTGACTCAACCTACAGAATACAGCCAAGTGATTAAGTTTTTAAAATAATAAAATATAGAAAATAACATATGATAATATGTATTTTGTTAATTATGCATTAGGCAACTTTAAAAAATTTAAATTATGATTATATTTTAATAAAAGGAAAATTAATAATAATAATTTATTGACATGAAAAACTAAAAAACAACAGAAGATACATGTCAAAGGGATGTCATGGATTAGCCTCTTTCAGGAGCTTCTATTCTGATTAGTATTAAAATAAAAGTTTTTTTTACTTTTAATTTTTAATGTTTGTTAAATTTAAATATTTTAACCTGATTAATATTTTATGTAAACATTAAAATTTATATTATTTTTCAGAGGAAATATTAAAGGTAATAACATTTTGTCTGGTGAAGTAATATGTGATTATCTTCAGCCATTTCCTCCACGAGGAACTGGATATCATCGGTTAGTATTTATTCTTTATAAACAAGAAGCCATTGTTGATTACTCTAAATTGAAGAAAAAATTGCCATGGTAGGTATCTGTTTTATTTAAGAAAAGTTAATTTTGATTTCTAAGAAGTAGTTAATTTTGTTGCAATTAATTAATAAATAATGAAAAAATAGTTTGTCATTTTAATTAAAATTCAGTCATTCTAACAGTTTTGCAGAAAAAATCATTTATTAGTTTGATTTTAAAATTAATAATTATATAAAGCATAAGTATGTCAGAAGAAAATTATACAGAAAAATTATTAAACATTAAAAAAAATATTTATTTCAATATTATTTAACATTATGTAAGTCATTAATCATAGGTATACTCAGATAATTTATCGGTTAAAAATTATTTTATATAATCTGCATTATTTTATTGTAAAATACTATAGGTTGAATTCATTAGATTAAAAATTTATTGTGGCATAGTTAACACTAGTATTGTGTTTTATTCCAAAGACACATGGCAAGTTTTCCATCAAATTCCTTTATTAGTTGAGTTGGGTAAAGGAATGTGATGGAAAACTTGCCATGAGAAATCTTGAGAAATTTTCCTGTCAAGATTTGAGAAGAGTAGAGATTTCAAGAAATTCAAAAAGAGTAGTTAATATTTCTATAAATTAAGTTGCTTATACTATCTGTTGTAATATAAAGAGCAATGAAACAAAATTTTACCTGGAATGGACAAAAATAGTGTGAGTAAAATTTAAATGGAATGCTTCATTTGTGGAACAGTTTCTAAAAACAGTTTTAAGAAACCTGATGATGGCCTATAGGAGTAGGCTGAAAACTATTAATTAAAAATTTTCTTTCAGCAAATGCATAGGCAGTCATAAATTTGTAATAGTAAGAGTTATACAGAATTCACTTACACACACACACACACACAGATTTATGCCCTTCTATTAAAATCTTTCTTTATAAAATTACTTTATACAGTACATTCTGAGTAAACACTCTGTTGTCTTTTAAAAGATTTCCTTGTCTTCCTTTGGAAATAGACATCTTAATATTGTTTTGATGATTACTATTGTGATGCTGTTTCTGCAGCCTTTGACAAAGCCATTTCTTAATTCCACATTGATAAAACAAACGTGAATTGTATGTACAGGTAACCCCCGTATAGCACGGCACTCTATAGCATGGATTCATTCTAACACAGTTTGGGAATTGGGTAAAACATGAAATGTAATAAAGGGGGCATTCTTTTATACCTCTGTGTAACTCCGTGTGAGCATTCTAATTGTTTTCATGGTTACTTTGAATGCTCTTTCAACAAATAATCCATTTAATGGTTAAATTTTACAATTTGGGACCCTTCTTTTGCCTCTAAAAGCTCATTTTAGAATTATAGATTCCTCCACACTATACTATCGATAGTGCAGACGCCGCCATCTTTCTTTCACCATCGTTCCTAAATGCCTACAAACAGCAGCGCACTCCCATTGCAGAGCGACTGCTATTAACAAACACAGCCATAAACTGTTACCAGTTGATGATGCTCATGCTGAGATCATCATATAAAATGAATAATCCTCTGATAAAATATTTACTTAAATACTTATTTTACCTATGAAAAAAATGAATAATAAATCCAATTTAAATAAGGATTTAACAACATGCTTTTTAATTTTTGGAACCTAATCCCCCTTTTCATACTAGTTCTTTGTTTCGTATAACATGGATTCGCATAACATGGCAATTTTTGGAATGTAACTTTCGTGTTATACGGGGGTTAACTGTACATTAGTTAGATGAGCAATAACACTTTCTAAATAACAGGCTTGTTAGATCATTACTTCTGATTGGATAATAGAACATCACATGGTCACTATGGAAAGATTTTTTAAAAATTTGTTATGGAAGTGACACAGTGAGGCTATCTTTTTTTAAAGTTTAAATTTTAAATTTAATGAAGTAAGTTTAAAATATGCCATTTGCCAAAGTATTTAAAAATGCAGCTTAAGGGAATTCCCTTGTCAAGCATGAACTAAATGAAGTCACTGACATCACTACAACATAAGTGTGATCACTGATCTGAAATCAATAAAATGCTTATTCCATAACTAATATTTATGCAAAATAAGTAGCCTGTAATTTCCGTTTGAACATAAAATGAATATAACCAAAATTCATCTGGATTGGACAAAACTTGCAGGAGTTATATGGAATTCACACATACAGGCGATGGCTTTTATATTAGTAATATAGATGCTTTCCCACTTAACAACAATGTTCTATTCCTGAAAATCAGACTTTCTATGGGAAAAAATTAACTAGGAGTCTTATTCTTATTACAGTAGAACCTCGAAAACTCGGCTCTCGATAACCCGGCACTCCGCATAACTCGGCCACACCCTGGCAGGGCAAAAAAATCCTTAGTTAATTAATTTTCATTATAGACAGCTTTACAAAAGTATAAAAGCTCTCATAAAGTATTTTTCTGAGGTCTGTCTTATCAGGTAAATTACTGTACACAGTGTATTCATTAATTTTCATTTTCATGTAGTAAAGGCTCTATGCCTTCATAAAGGACGTACTTTTCCTTTGTTTAAGGGTATTTGGGCAGTTTATTCTCTGTTATATTCTCAAGTAAACAATACATACAAGTACAGTACAGTATTTTCTGAGGAAACACTCGTACTTATTTTTTTTAACCCCATTCCCGATAACTCGGCATTTTCACAAACTCGGCCACCCTTCGGTCCACATTAGGCTGAGTTTTCGAGGTTCTACTGTATTTTAAATGGAAAAACTATAATGCATTATAGCAGGGGTTGGCAACTACTGGAGTAATGCATTAGCAAGGATGCCGTGGTACTCTTGGTGCATTTCAGATATGCCCTCTAGAATTGTAGTCATGCAAGCACAAATATATTTACAGCACTTGTAATTTTATTTAATTTGATTTTATGTTTGTACATTTAATTTTCATTTTTTAGTTATTACATACATTTATAATTTTTATTTTTTATAAATATACATATTTCAAAACATAATTATTTTGTTTATTTATTACAACATTTTGATTTTTTTCAAAAATTAAACTATGCACCCTTGGTGATTTTTAAAATTTTTATTGCACCCTTAGCAATGCAAAGGTTGCCGACTCCTGCATTACAGCATGAACCCGAAAACGCCTAATTTCCAAAGCATACAATACGACACTTATAACTTATATAATATAAGTTACAAACTATCATTTTATGATGTAAAATTTTCTCTCCCTCTTCTCTCTCTTCTCTTTCTCTGATTACACTAAACAGTTACAGTTGTTAAAAAACTTATTTTGTTTTGTATTCAATAACATGTATAATCTGCATCCCATACAGTAAACATTACATTTTCAATATGACATGATAAATAGTATATGGCAATAAAGAGCTTTGTTTTAAAAAAATGCAGACAAAATTTTGCAATGAAAAGCAACAAGGAACAAATAGTAACACATTTTTAACAATGTCTTTGACACTTTTGTAAATTGGGGAATTGATTGAATACTATTAGTGAAATCAAGAAAGATGTTTAGACTTTCTTCTATAAAAGGTATTGGTATGATATGATGCTAAGATGCCAACTCCAGCTATATTTGAGATATGTATTTCATTTTTTAACATTCAAACACTTGTCGAAATGTCTACACATTGTACAGGGTGGGACAAAAGTCACTTTACCATTTAAAAATGAAATAACTTTTTTACTTTTAATTATTTTATAAGTTTCTTTTTAACATTATAATGTACATAACTCGGAGATTTTTTTGGCTTAAATCTGAAAGATAACATCTTTTAAATGACTCGTTTTCCTCTTCACAATGGCAAGATCTTTTAATCAGTTATGGCACTGTCCATAACTGCTTGCAAAGTGATTCTGTTTATTATTCAAATTTCCTGATAAATATTGTCCTTCATCTCAGCAAGAGTTCAAGGCTTATTAATAAACACTTGCTGTTTCAAATATCCCCATAAAAAGAAATCTGAACGGAAATCACAATGTATACTCTCTGAGTAAGAACAATGGAGCGCTGATGTTCAAAGTAAAACTCAATAAGTTTTACACGTTCTGTCATTAATTTACCCATAATTTATTTCTGAATTCTGTATTTTAAAAATATGAAAGAAAAAAAAAATAATAATAGCAAAAAAGTTATTTAATTTTTAATGGTAAAGTGACTTTTGGCCCACCCTGTATTTTCACACATCTGAGTATGCTTTTAAAGATGGGACAAACCAACACTGATGAATATTTTGTAAAGTATTGATGTCAAAACAAGCTGGCACATATTAGAACATGATCTTATTTGCAGAGAAATGCAATATGATTCTAATGTTTTGACAAGTTATTTGGAATGTAACTTTAGACTTTTTGCACATACAGTGGACCTAGTTAACTCAAAGTCACATTTATTCGAAGTCATTTTGTTTCCCCAGTTGGCTAGCATAAAATGTTAAATCAAGCTTGTTAACTTGAATTCCTTGAAACTTTTTAACTTGAAGTCCACATTTTTTTCCCTGATCAATTTGAGTTAACCTGATTAACTGTATTGTTTTGTTAAAGATGTATTGAATTTTTTGGATTTAAATATAAATTTTTATTATCTAAATATCATTGAAAAACATTGTATTAAGAGGTAAGTATGTTCTTTTGAAGCTTGAGAATTAAAAACCAATGACATTCTGTTGGGAAAATGTTAAGCATGGAATGTCTGTATGTTCAACTGTAAAATAGTCATAATCGTTGTTTCTGAGTTAGGGTTTTCTAATGCATTTGAAAAGTTTTGTTCCTGAAAGATATTTAAACAAGCATTTTTAGAATTACTTATTTAAATCTTTATTTCTCTCCAAATTTTAGTGAACATAATCATTTTAAGTTTTTGATTCTGTCTATTACAGCTTTATTATATTTTGTTTGCAAAAATTTTCACAGAGATGTTTCTGCTTTTTTATAATTTAGATTGCTAACAATTTACTATTTATTTATTTATTAATTTATTTAAAAAGTCTATATTTATATATAACAGAATATATTATATAATATATAGTGTACTATATGTGCTTGTATATAAATATGCTCTTCACAATGCAAATACACTATAGAAAAAGAATAAAGCAAATTGCCTTTTGCTGTTAAATTTGTTTATTCTCAAGTTATTTATTAAACAACTTGAAAATAAACATTTAACATCAATAGACAGTTTGTGTTATTCTTATGTTTATGTATTTATGTATTTAATATATACCTAGAATATCTTGTTATACCTAGTTAATGCACAGTTTTTTTAAGCCTCAATTAATTTAATTTATACTAAGGTTGTACATCCTTAATTAGAGTTGTAAACTTACCTTATGAAAGAATTAGTCATAAATTATCCTCAGCACAAGGAAAGAATGACTCCATGTTATATCAAGTAAGACACAACAAATCTCAAAATTAAGGAGGAGTTTTTTTTTTTTTTTTTAATTTCCAAAATGTTCTTAAGAAGATTCAATTTGCAATTTCAGCAATCTCCAAAAAACATTCAAGATGAACAGCTGATTTTTGAACATTTTCAGACATTCTAAATAAACAACCAATTTTTGAATATTTTTAAAAAAATTATAATATAACAACAGATATTTGAACATTTACAAACCCAAGGAATATTGAATTTGTTTCCCTTTCTCCATTCACATTCTATCAAAGGGCCACTCGACACTGAGTTATTTAATTTTATAACTACTTTATGTCAACCAAACATTTTACATTTTTAGAGTTCTCTTTCCTTATTACAACTTCCTTTACTTCAGACATTTATCTACATTCCCCACATGATGTAAGTTTGCCATAAATATATCTGTTCTATCAATCTGATATTTGTTTCATCTTGCTTGCCATTAAACTAGGTTGTTTCTAGTCTATTATCAAACTATCCTTGTATGCTTTCCTTGCCAGAGTTCTTAATTCTTTTCTACTTACATCATTCCAGTGTTCTTCCATTCTAGTTTTTAAGGTCCTAATCATCAATCCTATTTAATTCCTATCTGTACCACCCCTAGTCTTTATCTCTATTGCATAAACCCCTGTCTGTCTCAGATCTGGAATTCTACATTCTAATGAGCATATCAAATATGCTATTCTTCTTAAATATTTCTCTTCTCTCTCTCTCTCTCTCCTCTTCATAATCTTATAAAATCTTGTATTATCTATCTTCAATCTTACTCCCTGATTATCTACAGTTCTTGCTACCATCTTCATTCTCCTTCTATTCTTCTTCTACTTCTATGTCACTGCTTCTACAATTATTGAAGGAATTTTTACTCTCAAAAATTTCTCTTTTTGCATATTAATATTCAATTCTAAATATTTCCTTTTTGTAAAGTATCTATAACCTCTTCTAAAGAAATTGTACACAATCACCAATTTAAAGTTAGTCAGTTTACACAAGTACCAGTGTATTAAGGATTGTGTTGTATTCTCTTTTCTGTATATCTTAGTTGCCACTCTCTCTAAAATTCTTGTATATATATACAAATAATTTTCTTCTCTGCTGTCTCAATTTGCAATATCAATTCCTTGTTTTTATTGATTTATTATACAAACTTGATTGTTATGTCTCATACTACTAAATAATCATCTATATAATAATTTATAATAAATAATGCTCTCTTCAAACTTTTTAATTATATTATTATCATTTTTCTACATCTTGAATTTCCATTTCTGCCCACTATTCCCAACAAAGGTAATCAAATTGGTAAGCCCAATTTTTGTCTGTAATAGACTCCTCTGAAGACAAAATATGATTTCAACACATTCTCTATATTCTCAGAAAAGAAAAAAAATTATTATGAGAATGATACTTAATATTGAGATTTGTTGTGTTTTACTTAATAGTACTGTAATGTAATTTAATACAGTGGGTGATCGGTTAACAAACAAATTGGATAACGAACACTTTCACAAAAGATTTTAATGATTGGACAACGAACACATGTTTGGATAACAAACACTTCACTGAACAAACATAAAAAGAAGTGACAAAAATAGCAATACCTATTGATTTTTCCTTGACTTCATGCAACAATTCAAAGCTTTTCAGAGCGCTGGAGATGTCGACATCAACACTCAACCCTGAATATACTCATCAGATAGTATTCCTCCAAACTTTGAAACTTTCCCTTGTAATTTCAGCCTTTTATTTTTCTGACAGAAACAATTCTTTTATAGTATTTGCGAGACGAGGTTAGTCACTCGTTAAGTTTTGCGTTGAGTTTTATTTTCAAAAGGTAAAATAGCAAAGGTAAAGAGTGGGCAGAAAATGTCTGATGTTGCTGGGCAGTATGGCTTGAACAAAACTACAGTAGGGTGCTGTTCAATCTTATCTAAGAAAGATACAGTATAATCAAGAAGACTCAAGCAGATAAAGGAGTAACAAAAATCACTTCTGAGAAATAAAGAACATTGAAGAGCTTATAATGGAACCTGAAANATATTAAATATTATTACGAATAAGTAAAAGATTAGAGAATTTTTCTATCAGAAAAAAAAATATATTTAAAATTAAATTAATGAACCGTTTACGTAACACTATTACTTAACAATTAAAAAAAATATGTAAGCTGGTTATCTATGACCCGATTGTTAGCCTAATTTTATCCAATCAGACGATTTCTATGCTAAAAGAGATTTGGTGAAGCGTAGAGGGTGTGTCTATCTTTCTTAAATTAACGAGCCAAGAGAAGCCTCATCAACATCTTAACCTCAACCTCTACTTCATAAGTACATGACGTCACGGACTATCTACGTCCCGGGGTAAAAATTACTCTCCTCCCAAAGTACATTATTCACTCTTCTCCTTCACCTCGAGCTAAACGAGGATCGTTGACGAAAGGAGTCTCATTCGTCACCTATACATTGATTTCAAATTGAAAATAACTTTAATTTCTCTTTATTTATTGAATAAAATTTTTATTATTTTTTTAAAAATTTAACTTTATTTTATTTTTTGTTTATTTAATGCTAAAAATATTCACCCTCTTCAGTATTAATCGAGCTTGTTTCTATGTTTAGTCTATGATGAAATAAGACTTAAATACTTAAATTTTATGGCTTTCAGTTGGATTTTATTTTATTATTAAATTAAATTAAAATACTTTAAATAATAATAATAATGATAAAACTTGTAAAATATTACAAATTAATTAAAAATTTGAAATTTTTGTTTTTGCATTTTCTCCGTTGTTTTTACTTTAAAAAATCGTGCATAAAAGTATTATTTCTACATTTAAATTAATTATTTATGATTTAAATATAAAATAATAAAATAAATATAAAATTAAAATAAAGATCTTCTAAAACTCGTGGCGCCATCTGTAGGTAAAAAATTTCAAAATACACAGATATTTTATACGGATATAAAACACCACAAATCCTTAAAATATCGTAAAATTCGCACAAAATAACTTTATCCCTTAAATAATAATATATTAAAATTCATAAATATCGATAAAAATTCCACGTTCTTATATATATAAAAAAAGCACACTTCGTGTTTTTTGATCCGTTAAAGTCTTTCAAAAAACACAAAAAGTCTTTTATCTCGAAGAATAATCGAACTTGGATCCATCAATTCAAACAATATATATATATATGTAATTTTTTTTTTCTAAAAAAGCATTAACTCAGGCGGAGGCATGAATATCAAAAAGACGAATCATTATAGGCTAGTCTGAAACAATGCAAGTATGACGCATTGTAGATTCATGATACGCACCATGGGGCTGTAATGGGTCTTTTTATTTCTTCCCCTCAATCTCCCAGAGAGAGTGAAGACATTAATCACTCCTTTAAATTTTAAAAAAAAAAAAAAATCGCAAACGAATCAATAACAACAAACCATTCTCTCTACTAGAAGTAGGAGTGGCTAAACATGAGTAAGCCGCACCTATCGAGCCTCGGGCCAAACGGGATTGGACGTGTCAAATACGTAGCCATAGTAACTGAAATAAGTTGGAAAATGATTGGTTCGTCTTCGTGACTAACTTCTTATTTTTTTTTCTATACTTTTGTTGTTTTCTAAAAATAGAAAACAAAAGTTATTTAAAAATTATGCAAAGTAAATTTTAAATAGGAAAATGCAGGATATAATTTTAAGAAATTTCAGTATCTCTCCCACAGACAAGTTCACTTAAATTTTAAAATGCAAAATATATGGGTTTGTTATGTCAGAGTATGTATAAGTCTTGCACGAGCGATCGCATATGAGGGAACGAACAGATTTGGGATGGAGAAGGGAGTTGAGAGACAGCACACCGGAAATAAAGCATTCTATTACACATTAAACCATTCAATAACAACAATGTATTTGTTCAAGTTTATAAAAATTTTACAAGGGAATAGTAGGAGAGTCTAATGCTAAAAGTCTGCCAAACAGAGAAAGAGATCATTTACATGTTGCATATGTGGATTGATAAATATCTGGATTAGAAGGTTCGATTGGATGTTCAGAAGAGGGAAGGCTTGGGATGACGAGTTCTCTAAATAGTCTGCAGTATTTGGTAAAGTTGGTGGTTGCACCAATCTGCGATTTTTTTCATTTTCTTTGATGAGTAGTTTTTTTCAGACGCTGTGTCACCTATGGAGGAAGTGTTATTGGTGGGAAAATTTTACAAAGTTCCTTTATTGCATTTGTTAAATGAAATAATTCTCCCCTTTTTTTAACAAAAAAGTAAGATTGAAATTATCGAATTTACACTATTCCAGGTTCTCGCATATGCATGTTGACCATTGAAAGTATGTTCACTTTCAGCTTTTTAAAGGTGTCTGCTTTACATTCTTGCTTAGTGTATAGGTTCCTATCAGAGTGATTCTTGCTAATGAGTATAATTTTTTAAAATCAACGTTTTCTTCTAGTACTTAATGTCTTAAGATAAAATCAACTCTTAATTGCAGTTAATGGTGTAACTGATGACATAATGCTGTCCTTAAGCAGGGCATGAAAGATTTTGTCTAACTTAAAATGCCAGTGTTTATTACTGTCGTACAATTTGATGAAGGTCCCAAGTGTCTTTATGAATTTTAATGTATCCAAAGATTAAGGCTACTGAGCATTTATTACTAATTGTTGAATTCTAATAAGAGATAGCTAATTTCTTCAGAGCATATGGAAGAGGTGGATGTCTTTAGGTGACTCCTTGCACTTGGTAGTATGAGTAAAAAAATGTCCTAGTTAGAATAATTAGTGCTTGAAAGTGAAAAACTTATATGAGCTGTACTGTAGTTTCTGAAAGGTGGAAGATTTAATATTTAGAAAGATTATCATCAATATCATCCTGTAATTACAATAGAAAATAAATGATCAGTAGTTCTAAAAAATCAAGAGGAGAGTTTGTTGTAGAAAGTGATCAGACAACATGAGGTTATTTTGAGTTGTCATCTCCAGGAATCCTTTAATCCTTTTTCTTTGGATTGCTTGACTAATAAATGCTCATGTATAATTGCAATGCACCCAACCATTAATATATGAAACATCAGCAATATGAAGAAAACATTCCGATTTTAGGATGGTCATTTCAACAGGAAATTGTTAGGGCCACACAATTGGGTATTGCTACATGATATCAGCATAAGGTTAAGTAAATGTTCTAATCTTTTTGGGAAAGAGATCCAGCAGGTCAGAATGACAGGATACAGGGAATTGACGTGTTTGTGGATACTGAGACAGTTCAACCAGAAGCATAAAACCCATTTATTATGGATGGAAATTGGTATTTTAGAAAATTCTTTCTTGAGATCAGCAATATGAAGCGATATTGATTAAAATTTTTTAGTTATAAATTTCAGTCTTCTTCAGTTAATGAGTCTTGCTGTAAAAAATCCTGTCAAAAGATTACTGTGGACACAGATTCCTCATCGTCCAATAACCCAGGGCAATATTATTTAACTGAACCCTCAAGAAAAACAAATGAAGAGATTCAAGTCATACTTGGTGTTTAGTGAGGTCAGCAGCAGTGGTGATTCCAGGAATGTCAGTATTCAATCAGAAGATGTATTCTGATGAACAGAGTGAATGTTACTGAATGGACAGGGTGAATTGAGATATGAATATATAAAGCATTAAATGTATATGTATATATATATATATATATATATCATCTGAAGCAAAACAGTCCTGTATATATATACAGGGTGGTTATAAATTATTGAGTGCATTTTAGGAAGGAATAAAAACATAATATACAAACATAAACATAGTGACTTCTGTTTTGTTTCAGATGATAGAGTAGCTGTCTGTGCTGACCTTGACTGAATATAGGTGGCACTGTGATGGAAAATTAGGGAACCTTCTTTTCCAAGTATACAGTGACTAGCATTATATACTTTGATATGTTGTAGAGTTATGTACGTGATACCACAAATTGAATACTGACAACTGAACATTTACTTCTATCAAGATGGGGCATCTCTATACTAGGGTTGAATTATTCAGGATTACCTATAGGAAAAATTTTCTGAATGTTGGATTGGCTGCTGATGACCAATTTCCTGGCCACTTAGATTCTTCAACACTACACCATTGGATTTCTTTCTTTGGGGTTTGTCAAAGACAGGGTGTACACAACAAAGGTTTGCAACATTGAAGAACTGAAAAGACAAATTGATGAAGTCAGTGGAGGAATAACTGCTGAAATGCTCTGTAACACATGGTGTGAAATTGAATGCCAACTGAATATTTTATATGCTACATATGGAGCACATCTGAAATTTATTTAAAGTGTAAAATATTTTATTTAATGGCCTATTAAATAAAACAGCATGCATGTGAATACTTTACTGTATTATTTTTTTTATTCCTCCCTGAAATGTGCTCAATAACTTATACCCACTCTGTATATACTTTTTTTAATTATTGATTTCACTGTTTAATTATTATATTTTATTCTGTTTATTTTATTTTATTTTTTTTTGGGCTCTACATTGAATACAAAAATTTTATCTTTTGTGTATTCTATGGAAAAGTTAAAATTCTAATATGATATTTTCTCATATAAAGAAAAAATAAATATCAGATTTATCTCAGAAAATTATTGCTATAAACTGATATCATAAAAATTATTTATTTTTATGTCTGTATGATATATATTTGTAAATGTATTGAAAAATTACTTATATATGATATTTGATTATTAAACATATTATCTTAGATTTAGAGCAAAGTCTAAATTAACTGTCTAAATAACTGTTAAAACATTTTTATTTAATTTAGAATTTATTTAATTAACATTATATCTTATTTAATTGAAATGTTTAATTTATTAAACATTATTTAAATTAAAAAAACTGTTACTACTGTTTACTTGTTTTAAGTTGTTCTTTATTATCTGATTGTCCCAAAAAATGAGAAACTGCCTTTTTTATCAAATATTTACTTTTAAATATATATTTATTTGAGTTTAAAGTGTTTACAGTTGATAAATAAGGAATTATAAGAAAGATAAATGAATAGAAAAAGCAGCAGTAATTGATATAGATGTGACTTTTCATAAGCAATTGAATACTAATTAAATTTTAACTCATTACCAAATAGTAAGAGTTCTCAATTTTTATAACATTGTAACTAAACTGAAAGTTACATTGAACAATTTACTGAAAGTTTGTTTTGTTCATTTATTTCTTTGCATTTCCATATATGTATTTATTATTAATATTTTTTAAATTAGTAAGCCAATAAATTATCCTTCCTGTATTATGATTGTCACTGTAGTCAGTAACTATATCTAATATGTTTCTTAAAAATTGACAAAATTCTATATTTTATTAATCAACAAGCAACTAAAATTAAGATTAGATTATAATTAAATAATTACAGGTATTTTTATCTTATGTTTACACCAGGCCTGGTCAACCCAAATTGTTTCGCGGGCCACTTTGATCACGCGTAACATTATGATGGGCCACAATTTAGACAAACATGCTTTTAAAAAAGTAAAACAAATACAAAATGAATAAGATTTTATTGTTATACCAAGAGTTCGTACTCACACTTGCACATTATAACAATGACATACGCAAATTTTCATTTATTTAATTATTTTGGTATACACATAACGGGAAACAAAAGTTTTAATAGATATATAATATCGCTTAGCGGGCCACAAAACTTAACGTGAAGGGCCGCATGCAGGCTGCTGGTTGGCCAGGCCTGGTTTACACACAATAAAAACCATAGTAGATACTATAAACAGTGGCGGCCTTACGGGGTGGCGAGCAGGGCAATCGCCCAGGGCCTTGCTCTTGGAGGGGCCTCGCGCAACAACCAAGTAGAAAAAAGTTGATATTTAAAACTTTTTATTTTATCCTTGACTATTAGTTATAACAATAAAATAAATTTAATTTATAGTACAGTATATATTAATATCAATAAGTGCCTACTATTTCAATTCACATACTTTGCACAAAGGACAAGGACCTCGCAAAGCTCTGCCGCCCAGAGCCTCACAATGGATAAGGCCGCCGCTGACTATAAATGCTCCTAAACATTATAGTAATGGTTTGAAAACCATACAGGAAAATTAAGTTGCAAACGATTAAGAATATTTGGCATGTGAAAATTTATTTGGAAGAAAAAATTACAAGATTTATAGAAATGAAGTGAAATTGATTTTTAAAAAAAGTGCAAAACCTGATATGAATTGGATAATGTGCTTGTAGTGTAATACTGGAGAAATGGAGTAAATTAAAAACTAGAAGAATACATCAAAAATTAGTTTTGCATAATTTTCAGAAAATGAATTTACGATTAAAAATATACAATATTTACATAGCAGTATTGTTATTGATTTGGAAAATGTTACATAGTTTGATTTTATTAACAGTGAGAAAAAGTGATTTGATCTAGTTATATGAATTTTTTATTCTATCAGAAATGACAAAAACATTTATTAATGAGAAATATTTTTAAGTATACAATATTTGGTCAATTATTTATATGAAATATTGGTTAAAATAAGTTAGAAATAGGATTTTTATAATATAATTAATATTACTGAATTATGTGAAACAGACAAGAATAAAGATTATTTATTTTTATTGAACTTTAAAAACTGTTAATAAAATAAAAAGTTATGGGAATTTATTATTTAAATCACTCAACAGTTCTTACTTTTCTCTGGGACTGCCAGTTTAAATGTATAATTATGTTTTGTTAAGGTTAGATAAAGAAAAGGTTAAGAACCACTGATTTAGATAAACAAGTCTATCCTTCAATGATTAATAATTTAGAAATATCTAGAAAACATTAACATTAAGATTATAACTTAAATAGGACTCTAACTTGTAGTTTCTCTGAATCAGGTAGATATATTATCAAATTACATCTTTAGAATATCATCAGTTGTAGAATGTTGAGTTTTAATGCCACACATGATGGCTTTTTCTAGGCATATCTAAATTACAGGTAACCCCCGTATAGCACGGCACTTCTATAGCACAGATTCACTCTAACACGGTTCGAGAATTGGGAACATCCCCCGTATAACACGGTGCTTTTGTAGCACGGGTTCACTGTAACACGGTTCGGGAATTGGGTAAAACCCTCGTACAACATGAAATGTAATAAAGGGTGCGTTCTTTTATACCTCCGCACAAGCATTCTAATTGTTTTCGCGGTTACTTTGAATGCTCTTTCAACAAATAATCCATTTAATGGTTATATTTTACAATTGGGACTTTTCTTTTGCTTCTAAAAGCTCATTTTAGAATTATAGATACCTCCATCACGATACTATCGATAGTGCGGGTGCCGCCATCTTTCTTTCACCATCATTCCTAAATGGCTACAAACAGCAGCACATTCCTGTTGCAGAGCGACCACTATTAACAAACGCACCCACAAACTGTTACCAGTTGATGATGCTCATGCTGAGATCATCATATAGGATGAATAATCCTCTGGTAAAATATTTACTATTTAAGTAAATATTTTAAATAAATATTTAAATAAATAAATATTTTACCTATGAAAAAATGAATAATAAATCCAATTTAAATGAGGATTTAACAGAATGTTTTTTAACTTTTGGAACCTAACCCCCCCTTTTTGCACTAGTTCTTTGTTTTGTATAACACAGATTCGCATAACACGGCAATTTTTTGGAACGTAACTCCCGTGTTATACGGGGGTTACCTGTATCAATCATTTGAAATTAATTAATTAGTAACAATATAATTTTTGAAAAAGTTTTTGCAATCATTGATTTTTTTTAATATAAATATTATCTGATAAAAAATTACCATTTCTTTCAAAAATAAAGATTTAGATAGACTGAGTACATCCTGAAATATGAAAGATGTCTTGCCTCAGAGATCCTATACTTGCAAATTTCTCATGTCTAAATCTTTACTTTTAAAATCTAATAATGTTACAGTAGAGTCTCGAAAACTTGGCGTAATGTAGACCGAAGGGTGGCCAAGTTTGTGAAAATGCCGGGTTATCGGGAATGGGGTTAAAAAAATAAGTATGAGTGTTTCCTCAGAAAATACTGTACTGTACTTGTATGTATTATTTACTTGAGAATACAACAGAGAATAAACTGCCCAAATACCCTTAAACAAAGCAAAAGTACGTCCTTTATGAAGGCATAGAGCCTTTACTACATGAAAATGAAAATTAATGAATACACTGTGTACAGTAATTTACCTGATAAGACAGACCTCAGAAAATTACTTTATGAGGCATAAAGCTGTCTATAATGAAAATTAATTAACTAAGGATTTTTTTGCCCTGCCAAGGTGTGGCCGAGTTATCTGGACTGCCGGGTTATCGAGTGCCGAGTTTTCGAGACTCTACTGTATTAACTTTATTATTGAATAAAACATCAATTTTTTGGTTAAATATTGATTTTAAATATTAAATAAGTTTTTTTATTTCCATGTATTTTTTCATTGTTATATTTTTGAGAATAAATCCTTTGATTGTTTCATGTTTTCTAATATCAGTTAATAATTTTCATAAATTTTCTAAAATTTAGATATTTAGACCGTTATCGTGATCCAAAAGACATTAGGAAAGAAGTTATTTTGAAGAGACTTAAAGGGTTAATGCCATTTGAAGAAGAACCACCACCACCCAAGTATCCCAATATCTATAAAAATCCACCAAACACACCTTCTTGGATGCGTTCAGAGATTTGGAAAGAAAGAAATCGTTTAGGAAAATATAGAGATTTAAGACCTTATACTTCATATCCAGAAGTGATAGAAACATTCTATAAAAAAAGAGATGGCTGTAGCTAAAGTAAATGTCAATGAAAATGTTTTTATAATAAAATTTAGAATAAAGTTATTTTAATGAGTTAAATATTATTTAACATTAAATTTGTATAAAGTAGAAACATATACATGAAATAAATAAAACAAACAAATTAGGAAAACTTCAAAGTTACATAATAATTTTTTACTTGTTTCTTTTATCTTTCTAATGTTTTTCTCAGAAAGTTATGTGTTTTTAATATCATGATTAATAACTCAATTGCTTCTAATCTCAATTGCAATTAATCTTTAAAGAAAACAACTTTCTATCTAGCACATTTGATATGATATTTTATTAGACTTTATTGGCAAGAACAATTCATCTTTTGCCCATATCCCATACAGATTTAAAATATTCCTAGCTCAGATCAGACTCAATAATAAATTGATCTATCAAGATGGCATAGATCTCAATTTTTTCTTAATGTAAGAAAAAAAAGATATTTTATGTCCTTTGTATTTGCAACATGATGAATAATCTTAGAAGCAGTGTACATTTTGATAATTTGTCAACTTTGTTTACAGATTGTCAATTCTGCCTGTTTTTAAATGACATTTCTAAAAATGTGTTACATAAGCTGTGTAAGTTATTCTGCATCATTTTACATGGATAGAACAGCATATTCAATGAGATATGCTATTTTCTACATGTAGAATTACAATTTTATCTTGTCATTCTAGTAATTGTTTTTACTTTTAATCTTGTTGGTGTGTGTGTTTATTTCACTATTCAACCAATTTTTATTATTTTTTATGTCTTCCTAATCCATCCTGTAACAGAATTCATTCCTTTCTATGATAAAGTTTACTATTTTTATTTAATTTTCTGTAAATATACATCTTACATCAACCCATAAATATTTACATAGTTCAGATGAAAAATATATTCTGTTCAAAGAAATTTAATTATGAATATATTGGCACCAACTAAATTCAGTTTTAAAATTTAGTCGTACTACTAATAAATTCTGAAAATTATTCTTGATTGTTTTCAATAATTTTTAATATAATAAAATTTAATGGAGCCATCAAGAAAAATCAAATTATTAGTAGCAATAACTACAACCGCCACTAAGATATTATTATATTGTGTATACAAAATCAAATAACTTAGCGTGAAAGAAAACTTAAATTTCCTTCTAGACATTCTATTAAAAAATATTTTATGGTTAAGATAGTTGTACTGTTCCAAATTATAAAAATTGACATTGATAAAATGTAGACTTTTATAAATAAAAATCTATATTTTATTATTTATTTAATAGCTTTCTGAGTATTAATCTAATCATATTGTGCACATTAATTTTATTAGGAAATTTCAAATAACACATGTTCTCATAAACGATGGAAATAAGTGTCCTTTTATCAGACAGGAAAAAAAAAGATGTCTTCAGGATCTAAAACGGAAATATTAAAAAAGGAAGTTGAAACTTTATCCTGGGATAAAATGGTATTTTAATGAATTGGGGTCATTTGCAATGATCTGAATCATAGGGATGTATTGTTTTTTGTTTTCCTTAAAATTTATATACTACTGTTTATTAAATAAATAAAATTTTAAGTAAAGTTTATGCTTGAAATAAATTTTTAAACTATTTTCTAAATTTAAAGTTAATAACAGGTCAGAAATCAAAAGACCAATTTTTATGTAAGCATTATAATATCCAATAAATGAATTAATGAAGCTAAAGTGAATTTTTTTAAAAAAGATGTAAAAATTCATTAGGTTATGGGCTATTGTCACAAGTCGTATAGGTCCTATAAATAAACTAGCCACGAATCCATCACTTAATTATAGGAAAAGTGGAGTTTGTAGCCTATTTACAATTATATTGACAGATGAAGGAAATCTTCCTTCATCCATCAATAACAAGATTTCCTTCTCAATTATCTATTTTAGAGAATATCAGTATCGTCGTACGGCATAGGTATAGATGAATGACCCAGGAAACCCTACTTAAAGTTCACGTGACACAACTTCACCCCCCACTACGATTACTCGCCACGATAAGGAAAATCCTGTTTTTGTAATTACAACTGCGATAGATAACAATGATCTCTACTGTAAATATTTGTTATTGTGTGATCCTCATATAATTGATATCGAATCCGCGTTAGAACGTAGAGTATTTTATTAAATTAACTCGAAATCTTATTCTTCTCCTGATGTACTGTAGTACATTAAATTCATTTTATGTTGGTTTACTAAGGGATGACATTCCAGGTTAATGCAATTAGGGGATTGAACTTTTTGAAGTCCCTTAATGCCTCTGGGTTTTCAATAGTTAGAATCTGGATGAGCCAAGTAAATTACACGTTTTTAATGTGAAAGTGGTTCGTGAGGTGCGAGTATAAGTAGCAAATTTCCCGGTGGATATGTTAATGATGTGTAATTATATAGGACATAGTAACTGTTCTTAAAGTCGTAGTAAACCTTGAATATGGATCTTATTGTTTTTAACATCGTTCTAAAATAATTCTTTCGTGTTTTATGATATTTTCATGATTAAAATTATGACAAAATAAATATTAATAAATTTAAGAGATTCCTGATTTGTATTTAAAGTTATCAATATGGCTTAATGGAAGAGAGCAAATAAAGCTCTATGGAAACAAACTTTACAAATGATTTTAAGAATTATAGATTAATTAGCTTTATGGAAATGGTTGCAACATTCCAGTGTTAAAAATTGAATAAAATCAATTAATCTCTATCAATTTCTTACTTTCTATAAATAGTCTAATAAAATGTCCGTTATTCATTAGAATAACTTTGATATATAGAAAAAAATGTATCAAAAACTTATGGATATAGTCTCTACTTTCGGAGATGTTTTAAGCATGGAAGAGCAGCCAGGGATGGAAGGGCCTCATTTTTATATTGCCCAGGGATCTGCTTGTTCTAAAAATGTCGCCGATAATATTAATTGTTATATTTTAGAGAGCGAAAAAGTTCATTAAAATACTTTTATCGTTTTCGGAATTTGCAATATTTCGAAGACTAAAAATATATAAATGAATAATTTATTGGTAGGGGAGATGGTGACAATTCTTTGGAAATTTATTTAATTCGTCTTGACGAGCTCATTTTCAATGTAAGATTGATGATGATAAATCACATTAACATAGAACATGGATATATGTCTGGTTTAAAGTTATAGTAATATTTGAGTCTTGTTAAGTTCCAAATACACAAATGTTAATAAAACCAGTGTTTTGCAGGTAGTTTGATGATTTCACATATAAACTATAGAAAGATGGTACGGCATTTTTCGTGAAAAATTACAGATGTAGGCCTATATTAAATATGATACTTAAAAGTAGAATTCGTAAAAAATTCAACAATAGTATCAGTCAACAGTTCTAACTAACTGGGTATGTGTTAGAGATCTTTTCTTGTTTTATTTTTCAATGACTGCAGTAGGACCAGGTGATAATCAGAGGTGAAAAGGGGACGTCTTGATAACCCAGTGGCCCATTTCATCTTTTCCCTCACATTTTCCTTCAGAATGAGTAGCATTTTTCTCACTTTTAATTCAACTTCAACCACTGCCAGAAAAGAAATAATAATAATAATAATCTGTCATTACTCGTAACAAAAACAATATCTATTTATCCCGAAAGATAAATAGGATAAGTCAACATCACCTTTAAAGATAACCTTTACAAACCTCCTTAAATAGATTCGAACTTGAAAGCGACGAACTTGGATCGTCTCTGTTGTATCCATAAAATTCCGAACAAGCAGTAAAACATAATTAAACAATTTTAAATATAGTGATGACCTCGATTTTCTATTGAATTTTATATACGTGCATATATAAATACCTATATTTATATATTTTACTACGGAATAAAACGATATCGTAAACATGGAACCAACAAAAAAGAATTTACCAAACAAAAATAGGTTTGAATGTCAATAGGTTATTCTTAGTAACGTAACTTTGTATGGTAAAATAATAATGTGATGCTCGAAGTCAGTAAACATTCAATTCCGGAAAAGAATGTACCTGACCTCTTTGAATCTTATTCTTCTTTCGTAATTTCTCATTGTTTAATTAACATTCAAAGTATAATGAGTAGACGACACGTTACAAAGTTTAGCATAAGGGGAAGAAGGTCAGCAACGTTTACTTATATCTATCATAATATAACTATGTAACATAAATCTAATTTTATATAGGTTACAGTTAATTTAACATCGCTTATAAAAAAATAACGTTTAATAGACAAAACTGCTTAAAAGAAAAATGTATTTTCATCACGTCTCCCCCTCGGGGTGCATCTCTCCGTTTTTTTTTTTTTTTTTTTTTGCAATTGAGATTTTTAACTTTTACCAGAATTTAAATCCCGCTTTGAGCCCAAAAATAAAATTTAATCTAAATTTTTCACGAGTGGAATGTTTCTAAAAGTAATTTTCACATGTGCACCGTATCAGTTCGTTCACTGAACTTAGACGCGTAAAGGTCGCAAAATGAGAGGACAATGGATAGGAATCGTGACAGATGCTCGTTGGGATCATAAAGTCGATCCATTTGCTGTCCATCGTTAAGAACAAAGTAAAATGGAATGACTTTTGAGAAGTAATACTGAGGTCATGATTGTTTTATTCTAGAGTTCAAATGATCGATCTAATTTCTCTAAAATGCAGTTTTGGCCACTTCATTGCTTTAATGGGTTACTAACAATTGGTGCGCTTCTTTTTTTTTTCATTTATAGTTTCTACACGCACTCATACATTTCTATTTTGATTATTGATATCGTACCTTATCGATATTTCACAGGATCATAAAATAATAATAAGACTTTTTCTGTAAAAAGTAAATTGTTAATAAGACACAGATATTATTAAAATATATTTTTGAATTAGAACGAAATGATTCTTATCGATTTTCTGAATTCACTCCAACATTACAGTGACAGTAATTTAACGTATGAATTAGCGCTACTATTATAAAGCAGGGAGGTTATAGAGTTTATTCATTTATTCAGATAATTTTTTAATACACAAATATAAATTTCAACAAAATGGATAGGACATAACAAATACTTTTTCAGTTAAAGTTAAATACTACATATAAACAAATTAAATCCGTATTTCCACATATATAAATCAAATTATGTTATTATATCAAACTTACACTAAGTTTCCATCAATTGACACCAATTAAATTTAACATTTAATATAACTTAACAACACCATTTGGATAACAATTCAAATTTCCTGAATTATAAACCAAATAGTGTCATTACATCAAACTTAAAATTCAATAGGAAAATAACACTGTTATAGCCTAATAAGAAAGAACTAAATCATTTTAAATTATAGTTGTGTCTATCAATCTACTTCCAACGCAACCCACCTAAATTTCAAATGTTTCACGACCCACATCTAATACCAGAGGCCTATGTAGAAAATCCACATAAAAAGTGGCTATATTAATAAATTTGGTAGGAAAAAGATTTTATANATCACTTCTTATTAAACTTATTCCATTAAGACAATATAATATTAAATATTATTGTCTTAATGATGTCTTCTATAAATAATATTAAATATTGGCACCCATCGTTTTATTAAACTTTCATTACTTAAGTGTCTTCATGAAAAACATTTCTTAAATGTGAATCCTAATAGATAAACGTGAAGTTATATCTTTGTTTCCATCAAAAATAATATTTAAATGTATACTTAATTAAGTTGTAAAACAATAATTATATTATTGTCTATATATAAGTGTGAATATATGTATCAATTAGAATATTTTGTGACATGAAATGTGAGCATTCTTCCCCATAATAATGAGAAATTGCTATTTTTGACGAATAAATTCTTTTTATAGATAGATTTGATTCATTCTTATAAATTTAATGCATTAAAAAAACAGTTAACGCATACGTACAAAACAAAGTAAGCCTATATAGGCTAAATGTATTCAAATTTTCTATTGAAAATACTGAAATTTATATAGTCAAATAAAATTTAATGTGGTTCTGTAACATAAGAACTTCAATAAAATTTAGTTAACGACTAAAAATTTTAAGATACGTAAGCGTAAGTGCCTTCCGTTTAACATCAGTAATCAGTTCCCGAAAATCAGGATGAAAAAGAAATGCAAATAGCGGTCATCCTAGCAGCTTCTTCTATGTTTCCGGAACAAAATGTACTCGAAGAAGAAAGCAATCAGATGTTCTTTCCTCCAGTTAGAGAAACGCCGACTATTATATTATATTTTTTCCTTCAAAATCAGATTATAATTGAGCATGGACGAATCTATAATGGGGTTGCTAAAAAGATCCCATTAAAATCCACAAGGCGGAGAATTTAAAAAAAAAAAAAAAATCTAGTTGAGAGGGACAGGACCTAATATATCTCGGACAGATTTCTCCTAAAAAGTTACAGAATTTGCTGACCTAAACTCGAATTCGGGTCTTCCAGAGCGGCAGAATGACACCTTTAACGTTTCAAGAGTTGGTGAAGATGGTGATTTTCATCTTGCACAGTTTCCGAAATAATTTATCATTCGAGAAATGAAATTTGACACAAAACTTTGGACTTACCTATAATCTAGAACTGTTCTTTTTCTAGATGACAATATTTCTGATCCACCGTTACGTTTCTAAAAAAAACAACCACAAAAAATTTATTAAAAATATAGGGGCGACCGGGGCAAGATCGGCATGTTAAGCTTTACTTAAATTTTGTGTAATAAATACTGCTGTAAACTGAAAAAAAAGCTTTGCATATTGTCTATTGGAATGTTACCTTACTATAGAACTGGTTAAAATCAGTTTGGAAATAAAAATAATTAAAATAATTACAACTTTACAAGAAGAGAGAAATTGACGAAGTTGCCCCGGGTATAGGGGCAAGATCGGCAACTTCTCTCTTTTTGTAAAGTTGTAATTATTTTAATTATTTTTATTAAAGTTGCCCCTGGTATAGGGGCAACAGTAATGGGGCAAGATAGGCACGTATATAAAATTATGTTATTAACAATGTATAAGTTGGAATTCACTATTAAAACAAAGAAATACAAATCCAACACCCATTTAATATTATTACAACGAAATGCAAGTTCAAAGACATATATACATGAATAACAAATGCAAACATGTTTTCATTTATCATCTGTTTGATTTTTATCCTTTGCTTCTAATGTGGCTTTATGTTGCCGATCTTACCCCGCTAGTCATGATTTCGAAACATTAAGTACAACCCTGAGAACAGAATGCCAAGCCACGATCTGGCCACGTGAATAAGTTGAAGTTACATCCTTCTAACAGGAAAAGTAACTTTCGTTATCATGGAATTATAACAAAACCTGCCAATTCAATATAAATGGAAAAAAAATATTATATGGAATTGAACGAAAATGAAAATTTGCTTGATAATTCAACTACGCTTGTTGGAGAACAATAAAAACACTACACTCAACAAGCCACCAATAAAACTCAACTGCCTAACCTATAACCAAAGTCTCCTTTTAATTTGTTTTTAAAAAAAAGCGCTTGACAAACTTGCCCCGCATGCCGAAGTTGCCCCGGTCTCCCCTAATAAAATTTAAATAAAAATTACCTGTATAAATTTCTTACATTTAATAATCTCAAACTATTTTTATGAATTCCGGATATAGAAGTTTTCCTGAGATGATTCGGGATGCGAAAAGTTCCATCAGAAACGGATTCATATATACTTTCTCTCTGAAAAATATAGATAAAAAAAGAAAATCCCACTTCTGATCTACGTTTAGATCCGCATTAATTTATTGAAGAAAAAAATTACCATTGGTTTTTTAGACGGAGGAACTATGAGAAAAGTTTCAATGTGATATTCAGCCAGATAAGGATCACGAAGATGACCATTTCCGGGTTGAAAATCGAAAGTTCCTTTCAGTTGATTCTTCGTCACGTTCGTAATGTGCACCCGTCTTGCAAAAGGAAGGGATCTCTCAGCTGGCTGCATAAAGTTAAAATGCCACTACAAAATGGACCCACGGAAGGTCACCAATAGCTACAAATAATGGCTTTACTTTAAGTATACTTTTTATGTACGATTCGATAACTGACATATAAACTTTTATTCGTAAATTTCTATTAACGACTATTAACGAAGTCATATTACAGAAACATTTATGCAGATAATCCATATTTTAATGTTTTTATAAATGCAAATATTTAAATGTAGATTTCGTATCTTTTGAATAATGCAGCAACGAAATTCAAACATTGCTCGAAACAATAAATAAGTAAATTCTTTAAATGTAGTCTTATTTTTATTGTAATATATTTTAAATTACATATTTATATATTTTTATTAATAAAAACAAATTTAAAATTAAAGAATTTTTTACTTACCCAGCTTTTCCTGATTGTTCCATACGACTAGCAATGGTTACATCCCTGGACCATATATCGAATTGCCACTTTTTAAGTCCTAATAAACCACTCAATATGTTTCCACTATGAATTCCAATACGCATATCAACATTAACGTGTCTTTCATCTCGAATTTTCCTAAAACAATTTATTTTAGATTAGAATAGACACTTTCCAATTAAAGTAATTAAGAAGCAATCAATCAAAAAATTCATTTACAAATCGTCATAAATTTACCTTATAATTTCGATCATATCTAATCCCATATGCACGCAGTGATCAGCATGATAAGGATCATGAAGAGGCATACCTGACACGCAATAGTAGCAATCACCCAGCAGTTTAATTCTCATGCAATTGTTTTTCTATAAACAATTTTTTTTAAATATTATAGAATATATTAATATTCTGATGTTTTAATTTCTTTTTTTTTCTATATTTACCTCCGCACATTCATCGAATCTACCAAATAATTCATTCAAAGTTTCTACCAGATCGCTAACATCTAAGCTTGCCGTTAGAAGCATAGAATTAACGATATCGGCGTAGAGAATGCTGTATAAAAAATATATTTTCTTATGATTTTTTATTATTAATTATATAAAATAATATTTATGAAAGTCATCTAACCTGACGTTTTTATGTTTTTCAACATACAATTCATTAAAGGGCCTTTGAGGTAATGGATGCTGATCAAGACTTTTCAAAACTCGTCTGATATCTTCTCTTACTTGAGTGGCGATATGTCTTGGTAAAATACTGAGTAGTAATTGCTCCTACATAATATTGTTAATCATATAAAAATCTTGTTAATATATTCTCTCTTTCTTGTTTAGCTCGTTAACAACTTAATAAATAAAATATTATATAGAAAATGGATAAAATCTAAGCATATAAAAGATGAAAATATTTTCTGGTATGTTAAATAATCATTTCAAAAATATATCTATTTAAATGTAATTTATGTTATTAATTTTTGTTGTCTATTAGAAGATAGGAAAATGAATATAAGAGCATAAGAAAAATGTTATTTTTATATTATTTTATTAAAATTATGTTCCGTAACGTAAACGAATCCATTAATTACTTAACGTTCGTTAATAAATTTTACCTCTTGATCCTTCTCGTAATCGAACGTAAATTTAGATTCGAAACATTCTCTACGATCCAGAAAAGCTCTTCTGTTAATAATTTCTAGTAAAAATTTAATACAGAGACAGACAGAGATGATAATAACATAAAAAGTGACATCAGCAGCAATCTGTAAAGATTTATAGGACCAATTATTACCGTTGCTTATCTTAGTTAAATTATGTGATAAATTTACTCACCCTTAATTTCATGTTTGAAGAATCTTGAGAGTAAGTCATTATAGATGTGCATAATTCTATCGCTGTCGTCACTGCAGCAGCAATAGCAGATTGATATATATTAGGATATGGCAACAATAAGAAGCATATTATGACAATATAGAAGGTATGACGGATGTTGTGATGAGGATAAGTATCTTTGGATAGATGATACACACTCGTTCCATGTTCACTTACTAGCATTGTTAGAAGAATTATACTAGCTACGAAAATTCGCGAATAGTCTGTTTTGAACCATGTTTCTTTATAAGCTACAACAAAAATTGAAAGATGAACAGCCAAGCCGAAACAACGAAAACTAAGTGATACCGAAGAAACTGTACTTTCGCGGTCCTGCAAATTAAATTTTAATTAATATAGAGTATGAAATTTGCATTTATTTTTATAACATAAATTATATTTATAAATATAACCCCAATTAGAAAGTTTATAAAACAAGAAAGGCACTGGAAACTTGTTTATTTAAGTCGTAAGCACAAGAATTTTCAAAAACAGTAATAATGAGCACATTATAGAATAAACTCCGTTTAGTTAAATAAGCCACATGCTAGTTTTACGTAATTTACATAAAAATTTAACAATGTTTATTTTTTTAAATTATTTAATTTACTGTAAATTTAAATATACTCTGCTCTCATTGAATTCATTTTTTACTACGTCCTACAGAAACTAAGAGGGCCTTTTAATCATACCAACTCGTTTGGCCAGGCCCACAATGGGGAATGTCTAGTGATGAGAGACGGGCCCAACATATCCGAGACAGACTTGTCAGAAAGATTCCAAGCGGTTTCGATCGCCCAGATTCAATCCCGGATCCCCAGAGCGATAGGCTAATGCCTTAACCGCCTCAGCCTAATTCAAGTTTAGTTAGTTTTTACTGTTATTCATTAATCAAAAGTAAAGATTAACAATTACATTATTGTAAATCACTAATTATTATAATTAAATATACATTAATATATATTTCGGATTGCTTCGAAATATTTATTAGGCCTGCAATATAGGTCTAATAAAAATAAGGCTATGATAATTTTTATTAGGCCTTTAATAGGCCTATTCATAACAAATATTTAAATACTATTGTATAGAATTTAACTGTTACAATAAGTAATATATAAATTAAATCTCACCTCAGTAAAAACTAAATATATAACAATGGACATAACATTATAAAATATATTGAGCATGAGAGCGACCATGAACATAGCATGTTGGAGCCGTGCTTGATATCTATGGAACAGCGATTCTGCATTTTTTACACGAAATTGTTCCTAAAGTGAACATTTAAAAAATATATAAATATATATTACAATTAATTAATTTAATTAAAACATTACTCATTTAAATATGAATACTCTAATCAACTATAACTAATTTAAATTTATATTAAATGCATAGTATGCATGGTATGATTTTGATTTTGAATAGTACTTTAGATTTGATTAACACATTTTAATTTAAACTATAAATTTAAAATTAATTTCAAATATTAAAAATAATATAAATTAAATTATAAAAAATAAAAATAAATTTAAATTTTTATCATTAACAGTACAACACAAAGCCAGCTTAATTTACTGTATACAGAAGCAGGTTAACAGTTATATTATGCAGCATCTTTTAATCATTAACCTATATGCTATTCAGAGCTTCAATTTGAGACATTATTCTCATCTACTTTTCACACTTAACCTGTAGTAAAGAATACTTAAACGTGTGTCAGAACTTACTCTGAGATAAGACCAGGACCAACTGTTTTCGTCAGAAATCGGATGAAGAGATTCAGGAATCAGGCCGAGTATGGACGATTCACTACTACTTCGTAGAGAAGACAAACTATTTCTGGTAAACAATTCCAAACCCGCCATGTTCCAATAATCCGATGCACTGTATGTACTATCTATCTTCTTTAACTTTCATCTCTGAAGGAAGATACAGATTTCTGTAGTATTAGTAGGTTTAAAGATTTCTAGGAATGATGCGTCATTCTAATTGGTGACGCATTATGTATTTTTCTTTATGCGAATCTCGAAATCATCGAACGTGGCTTACACCATATCTGGACTCCCGTTATGTCGCAAATATATCTTACAACTTTCTAAGAATGGAGGTTATCTATAAAAAAACAGCTACCGAGAACTAATTTACTAAGGCATTTTCTATGTTAATTTATTTAAAATTGATGATTTTTTAAAGAAATTAACGTAGAAAATGCATTACAGCAAAAACTTAAGAGAAAGAACAAATAAAAAGCTTCGAAGCTTCTTGTTATTTGTCACGAAATTTCTAATTATGTTAAAGGGCAAATAGAATCTGTCAAAATTTTTCAAAACATTCTAGGTTATAAATTGGTTGTAAAATTAATAAATTAATATATTTTTAATTAATTACATGGCAACGATGTGTTGTGTCAACAAATAATGAAGACTTACAACATTTATTAAAATTCCAAGGATGTTTAAATGAAGTTACAACATATACCATCCTCTTGACGTTTATTTAACGTTCTTATACTTTTCTACCTAGTCATCTGACGTAATAGTTATCAATATAATGTCGGTAAATTTATATAAACAACTTAAAAAGTTTCTCTCAAGCATAAATTTTAATACTGTACTAAAGGGAGATTAATTATATTATTTAACAGATATATTTGAATTAATATGATTATCTTTTATTAAATTCAATAATTTGTAATATATTTTTATGGAATAATTTACACAACCCACATGAAAAGATACGCTACAATATTAAGATATAAGAAAAATTAACCTTAACAAATATAAACTGATATAAATTTAACCAATATTCTTACCAGAGTTGACTTTGTAATGTTGAATTCTACATACTACTATTGATGGGAACTGCGTAAGCTGAAAGTACTTGAGACTGCGATTAATTTCAGAAAATATATTATATATCCAGATAGTCAGAGTTCTCTGTTCTCCGCAGGAAACCAGGATAAAAATGAGACCTCCCAAAAACATATCCGTATTTGAATTTATTAGAAAGGAACTGATAAAGTTGTAAATCAAGCTTATCTTTCATATTAGATTATTAAGGTATAAAATCTGACGCCAATTATGAATCTAGTTTTAATAAAGTTTGTCCTGTCGATTGTAAATCTACTTCCTTATTCTCACAGGTGTACTGTACAAGTCGGAGAATAGCCCTCTCAAATTAAGGCAAAATAAAGACCAAAAAACAAAAAAAAGCACAAACGTTGACAGTGATGACAAATTAAAAATAGATGCTTAAATTTTTTATTTTGTATAAAATTTTGGAAAAATCAACCTTTCTGTCTCCTTAACCAAAGTGACCACATATAATTCGCTTATTATGTTATTAATAATTATTCCTATTTTTTTTTACAAAGAGTTTATTAACAAGTTTTTCTTTTTATTTTATTTTTTATTATTTTAAAACAATTTTGATAAAAGTAAAGATAAATCTAAATATCTTATATGTTAATTGATTATTCACTAGAGACAAAGAACACCGTTACTAAAAATAAATACTTTAGGTAAAGCTTTTTTTTTGTATAATTTTATATGAAAGCGAGTAAAATAATTAACTGAATAATATCTTTAACGAATGACACACTATTCATAAGTCTGGTACCCTACAGAGAGAAGACGGAAAAACCCAACCATAGCTTTTGCTTGGATTTTTTATTGCCTATTTGTAAACGCAAATGTCGTAAGAAATTAACTTTTATATAATTTTAAATTATAACAAAATTACATTCGTTAGAATGCTAGTGTATTCAGTAATTACATAAATAAACCATGATATGTTAATTCATAAATGGTCTATACTGTATGTTGTTTTAAGTTAAACAATTTCTAATAAATACTGTTTAAACCTGTTAAAAAAATATATGCATATATATGTTAAAATTATAGACCTAAATGTTGCTAATATAATTAGTAATAAATAGTAACTACTGATTTAAAAATAGAAAAAAATATAAAAACAATTTTAATTAGTAGAGATTTTCATATTTTAATTGTTTAACCCTCAGATTTAATTTCAATTTGCTTAGTTTGTATAGAGCTAGAGAAAATTTAAAATTAAAATTTAATTTTAATTATTTCATTGTTTCATTTTAATAATAAAAATTTACTTTTTAAAAACAAAATTGCATTTTTTAAAATTAATTAATTATTCTGAATATGAATTACACAAATAAGAGCACAATGCAGTGTAGATCATGTATATCAGATACTGTCAATCATACATTTTTAAACAATTATAAAATTTAAATGCTTAAAAATAAACTTAATTTTTATAAAAGAATTATAAGTTTGAATTCATTTTACTTACTCCAAATCTCTGTAAATCGGTTTAAGCTAGAGTTGTAAGCAATAAAAGATTTTATATTTGGTGATATTCCCTTGCACTTTGCTACTTTACCATTCGCTTTACATAAAAAATAAGTAATTGAAACATGCTAGATTTACAACAATTCATAATTCTCGTTACACAATTTCTAAACTCAGCCAAAAGAAAAATAAACAGTCATCCTTACTAGGAACATCATAATTTAATAAAATATACAAAACCATACACATCTACTGTGTTGTAAAATAGCATCATGGTCTTCTACTCATTTTATTATGATCAAAAATTCAAAGATTAAAATTAATTCTCTCTAAAAAATTAATTAATTAATTTTATACTATTATATTAATAAAAATTTTAAACTCATCGGTAAATATATTTGTCATTAAAACTTATTTTTAACATCAATGTTCATGTAGAATTAATATGAATAGAATAAAAAGAAAAGGATCATATTAAATTATTAAACTTTTCAAAATATTTTGAAATATGCCTTTTTTAATATGTACTATATTTTATGCAGCTTTAAAAATGCACGATTATCGTTATTTACTAGAGTAAAAACCAAGTAATAATGAATAATTTGATGCATTATATCCGTTCTAAGATATTACATATAGGAAAATCCAGATTATTGCTTAACGTACTATCATTTTCTGTTTATCAAAATTATCTATCTAAAGTACTTTTATTTTTGTATTTTATCTATAAAACTCTAAAAGTATTCTAAAACTTGATATTTCATACACATACAAATACACACGAAAACAAGATATTGTATTATTGTTTATTTACAGTTAAATTATAATTTGAAGATTATTTTTTAATGTTAAAAACATGCTACAGTCTACTACTTACAACATAAACAATTACAGGTATTTAAATGTGGAAGCATATAAATTAAACAAAGTAAAAAGTTTACTTAAAAATTGAAAAATGAATTTTCTATTATAAAATTATCCCTGACCCGATTATAATTTATTTGCTGGATCTTTCAAAAGAAATCCTTCTACTCAGCAGGNTTCGCTACAATATAGAAATTTTTATCAAATTTCTTATATAAAAAACAGGTTTATTCGGCAGATAGACGAGAAGACAAATACGTTCTTTACCAAACATTAAAACAAATATTTCTTTATGAAATATATTTTTAACGTATATTATACGTATATGCATGTGTATGTCTTCTTATTTTGTGTACAAAAAACAAATTTATGTAAACTTATATGCGACATCCTCCTTAAAATAACAATGAAATAAGATTCCTGATATTGTTTTGATATTATATAATTATCATTTCTTTTATTACAGCATTTATCTTCATTTAAAACTCATTGTTTCACATTTTCGCCATCATCTCAGTCCAATTATTCGCAATTATTTCGATTATTATACAACAACTTTCCCCTTTCTAATTTAAGCTACTCATATTTATCTCTCAAATTTTGTTGATAACATTTAAAAGCATCATAGGAAACTTATTATATAATTATTATTAGCGAATGATCCAAAAATAGAACTGCATCAAGGAAAAAGAAGTGCTTCTATTTTAGTTTTTACGCTCCATTGCAGAATGAAAAATGATGATTTTGACCAATTTGTACTCTTTGTAATCCTGTTTATTGGCACAATAACTCTTGTTTCTCTCTATATATTTTTAAGTTAAATTATCCAATTAGTCCATCAACCTTTTGTTTCCGGGCCATGGGCTACTTCCGAAAATTATCTCTATTGTCTGTCTACTAGGAAGATTTATTTTTAGAAAGTTAAAAATCATAGTTCATATTTTTATTTATTTTTATTTTTTTCAGACTATCTAAAATGATGGGAGGTGGAGGAGGAGGAGGAGGATTCGGAATGATGAAAGGTTTTGGAGGAGGAGGAATGGGAGGATGGGATTCAGATTTTGGTGGAATGGGAGGATTTGGTATGGGTGGTATGAGTGGAATGAGTTACGGAGGAGGAGGTGGAGCAATGTGTGGAGGTTGTGGTAAAGGAATGGGCATGTCTGGAGGTGGTGGAGGATGGGACTGAGAAAAACCCATCATTTTTAAAGTAATTAAAACTTAATAATTAAATCTCAGGACTTAACCAAAGTGCCAGTTCGAGAATGTTGGTTAAGCAACAAGTTCATAAAATCTCGAGATGTGTCCATCAATACATCTTTATGCACAAGAGAAGAACTGGAACTTTTTATATGTATTCATCACTACATATTTTATTAAATAATAAAATTTGTAAAATGATTACAAGGTTAAACACAATTTATATGTATTCTAACTATTTTTGTCGACATTTTTATGATTTAGTTGTTTGTTTTAGTTTATATTTTCTTGTGTCGTATTTGTAACCATGTTTATGTATATTAACCGTTGATAAAAATTTAAATAAAAGTAATGTAAAAAGTTGTAACTTTTTAAAATTTAAATACGGATTTTATTAAAGAATAAATTAATAAAATTTTTAAAATTCTTTCAAGCTAATCTCTTTATTGATAACAACATTTACGAAGCATTAAATAAAAGTTTAGAATGTATTTTTTTTTTACACTTTGTACACTTTTTTTACGTTTTAAATTATTTTTCGTTTGCTATGAAATGCATTAAAGCTGAGTTTCTTCCACTCCCTCATCATATTGTGTTTTCACTAAAAAAGTAACAATTTGGCCTTTTCCCTTAACGTATATCTCGCCGCGACACTCGCATGGATAATTTCCTTCTTTCATTAAAATTTCCGCCACTTTTTGAGTAACCTGTAAGAATTTATATAAAAAATATGAAAACTGTTAATTGTTAATTAAATTATAAACAGTCTAACTTACCTGAATCCTTCCCATAATTCCTGTACTATCCATTCTACTCGCCATATTGACAGTATCTCCCCAGATATCGTATTGAGGCTTAACGGCTCCTACTACACCAGCAATAACGGGACCAACGGCAATTCCTAAAAATAATATATTCTAATAAATTCTTCTTCGTTTACATTTACAATTAAAAATTTATTAAAAATTAAACCTATTCTTAGCTGGAAACTCTGCCAAGCATCTTTATTCATCTGTTGAAGAGTAGCCATCATCATTGTCGCGAATCGTACTAATAAAAGTACATTAGCAACTGGATTCTCTACTCTATCATTCTGTTAAAGAAAAAAATATATCTAAGCTAACTTATAAATAATTTAATGTTTTACCAAATTAAAAAATTATATTTACTTCTTGGGAACTTCTTCCGGGTTGTAATCCAGCTGCAGCCATGTAAGTACTTCCGACCGTTTTAATTTTTTCGATTTTATGGAAAGGTTGTTCATATAACAACTGTAAAAATGTTTCCAAATAAATTAAAGTATGAAGATAATAATTATTAGATAATTATATTTAAAAAAAAACATTTATAGCTGAACGCTTCGCTTAACCACGTGGCATGGAGAATCATGCCTTTGGTCCATTTTTTACTTTGTAATTCGACTATTATCTTAGTTCTAACTCAATATTCTGCTTATTTTGATAGTTATATTTAATAATCATAGGAAATATTTTTTAAAAAATGATATTACGCTAGAAGATTCGCTTCGAGTGAAGTATTTACGCACAGTCACTTAACGCTATGGTGATTTATGGTATTTTTGTTAAAATCCAATCATAGAAACAAGAGAAATGTCAACATATACATCATATAAATTGATGTCTGTCACGACGCGTTTTGTACAATTAATCAAAAAAGGATAAAATATTTTACCTTATCAAAATCGCAAATAATTTCGTTAAGTAATTGTAGACATCTCAAACCTTCATCATTAATTATATTTTCTGTATAAAAATCCATATAATTGGGAATTGATGCAAACATAACTGCTACGGATGTATATTCTTCATGATAAAGTTCCTAAATTTAAAAATAATAATAAATAATTAATTACTTTATCCTTTACATCTGTTTAAAATTCTGCAATGGAAAATGAGATATTCATAGAATTCTTCAGCTGTCACGTTTGTTATAAGTATAAAATCAAATATAAACGGTTTTCGTGTCATATTACATTAATAATTATTAGCCTATACGAAGAATTGTATTGATAAAATATCCACATTTTTAGAAGAGGTACAATTTCTACATAAATAAATATTAAAAAAAAAAATCACAACTTACATCTAAATGCCTGCAATCCTTTCTTAAATAATACTCTGCAACATGAACGGGTAAAATGTTCTGTAGGAGCATTTTATTCAATAATCCCATGGATCTAGTCTCTTCCTGTTCTTGTCTAAGTTTCCGTTTCCATAAATAATCCAAGCGACTAACATATTCGAACTATAAAAAATCATAAGAGTAACCATAAAAATAATTAAACGAAATTAAGCTTTCTTTGAACTTAAAAGGACTCACCTGCCGATCTAAAACGTGCAGAGTAAACCATACCACAGTTAAATACCAACAATGTCCTATTGCGGGTGTTAAGTCATGCCTTTGAAAGATAAAATTATCATTTTATATTCTATTGAATAAGTCTCATCTCATTCTTTAATAATAACTCTCTTGCCAATCATCATCTTGTAGTCTGTGGGAAAAAATGAAGTAAAGAGTGACCCACAAACAGTCTCCTCTAACCCTAAAGTGGATTGCTACTAAACGGTGTCTGTTTCCGATGTTAGATGCGGTTGATTTATAACTAATGGCTTTAGGTATATAAGAACACCTACTTATATGGAGGAAAAAAAATGGTTGTGACATGTTCCAGCTTAATACTTGATCAGATATTGTCCTGGTTAACAAGGTCCGTATTTGTAAGATCCGCAGATCATGTTCGAAAAATCTGCATTTCCTCTTGGTTACAAGTGGCAAATGCAGCATTGGCCAACTGTGGTTAGGCCTACCTCACAAACACAGTCACCATTTCATTCATGCAGAATACATAACACACACCAACCCAGCCAAAGTGCTTCAGTGGAAATCCAGTTACTGACACAAAGACCAGAAAGCCATTACAATAGATGAAAATCAAGACAGAAATGAATTCATCATCACTATACCATCACAAAACTGGTAACAGACATGACAACATACAGATAGCCACTACACGACAAAGTCACACAGCACACACTCTTAAAGATCAAAGAGTTTTGATTAAAAAAAAAAAAACAACAATTTTACCAATAAACTTATCTCATAAAAACACTCGAACGTATCAAACAATAAGTTGCAGAATAGAACAGATACATCAACACTCAGAACCATTAGATCACACTTTCACTGACAATATCTCAACATAATATGTACTAATGAAATATAAACGTAACAATTAGAGTACAACTAGTGGCATTAGCCTATAGAGTATAGACACATTATTAACTAACACACAAATGTACTCCAAGAAACATTAACTAAATATCCAGAGTTAGATCCATACAGAGACCACGAATACCCAAGATACACATAAAAACGACTAAGAATATAACTTTACATTATCTAAACACACATATTAATGATATACAAATATATTCAATCAGAAAATTTTCAGATATAGATATATTTACTTATTATGGCGCAGTTGTTGTATCTAAACACTATGAGTGTAAATAAAAGTTTAGGCATAATAAAAATACAGAGAAATCATAAGCCTGCTTAGCAAAAAAGACAAAAAACGCAAATCAATAACATTAGATAATTAGGCGGCTGACATCATACATCAAAACAAAATAACACCAAACTTAGTGAGAAAGATTATGAAAATATTCAGAAAGATGACCGGATGGTCGAGTAGTTAAAGTGGTTGGGGAACCGGGGATCAAGTCCGGACGGATCAGGAAGTTTTCGAGGGATGGTCCATCCTAGTAATTCGGGTCTTGTCCCTCCCCACCCGCCCATCCCATTGTTGACCTGGTCGAACCCATAATGGGCTTGCTAAAACAGGCCCTCTTAGCAGTGGCGGCCCAAGGCAAGTTTTAGGATGGAGCGAGGTCCTATTATGGCGCCCCCTTGGTTTTCCCTAATTAATATCCTTTAATTTTCTTTACCACTGAGGCGCCCCCTAGGACTTAGCGCCTGGAGCGGCTGCTCCGTTCGCCCTATGGTAGGGCCGGCTCTGCCTCTTAGTACCCACAGGATAGTGATAGTAAGAAAAAATATATATTCAGAATATTATTTATTCAGAAAATTAAAGTACACACACTACTGTACTGTACAGTACATACAGGAATACATTGACACCCTACAACAAAAACTTTCGGTTAATTTACAAAGATTGAAACGATACAAAACAAAAATAGCAAAATTAATTATTCATAAACAACGAGATACTTTTCTACAGACAACTATACATCAATCCGTCACAGCTCAATGGCATGTCAACAGAAAAAGGACTCACACACTGTCTACTAGATAGTGTGTGGGTTCTTTTTTTTTGTTGACGTGAAGCAAGTGAGGCAAGCTGGACCAAAGAGGAAGAAAACAAGCGCAATACTCCAATATGTCCTGTGTCGAAACATACAAAATGCAATAAAAAAAAGCACAGTTGGAAGATTCCTGGTGTAGACGACATTCACAATTTCTAATACAAAATCTGAAATTCCTCCATTTTACGCACACAATCCACAATTTCTTACATATAACATTACGTACTGTACAGTACATGAAACTTACATGACAACACCAGAGACCTTACACAATACAAACCAATCACGTGGCTTCCTAACAGAGTTACCATATGGCGAGAAATTTGACTCTTATGGGAAAAAGTGCGTATATTTGCAGATATTTTATGAAATAAAAGAAAAAACTATGATTTTAAAAATAAAATCAGAAGAAATACTCTATAAAATTGTAAAAAATTCATTCAATTTAGGAACATGATGGAATAATTTAAATATTTTAGGATTTACACGAATTTCTGCAGACTTCTTTGGACGGGGAACATAGTAGGAATTGGAGTAAAATTTGCTACTCTAGGGGCAGGCGTTACTTCTTATGCCTTACAAAATACTTACTTCGTGCATCACAAATTATAGCCTATCATGACATAGAACAACACAGCATTTTCAGAGAACAATAAAAAGGCTATCGTATAAACCACGTGGGATGGAAAGAACACTTAAGGATAGTTTACATTACGGCAAAAAAATGCCGCGGGGTCAAAAAAATCGTTTACCGTCATTGACGCTTCTGTTCACATTGAAAGCTATATTATTTTGACCTTGATACCCTATTCATTGTAGACAAGCGAAGCGTTGAATAAGGTCATAGCCTAAATAAAAAAATCCTGCAACAAGTTGCGTAACTTTCCCGGCTGTTACGCGATTTTATTCTAAAACGTTTTATAGCTTTTAATTATTATAAAATAACAAAAAGCTGAATTTTGAAGATAGAGATGAGTTTTATTTTTTAAAAAAATTGTAAATGCTAATAACGAATAAAATCTTTATTTACTCCTCACCCCCTCTATCTTTAAACACGAAAAGTTAATAGCACTAATTCCTCTTATATACAGGCTACCGTGCTAAATTTAGTTTCTTCATCATTACCCCCATCCTGAGATATTAAACGAAATAGACACCAACACACATATCGATGAAATTTTTTCTCCATTTTTTTTTTATAACTTTTTTTGGGTTCAGAGGTCAGAGATGCAAAAATCTCGGAGGGTCAAATATGACACGATTCCAATTCTTTCCCTTGTTATGTAAGTATAACAGCCGGGAAAGTAAAACGGATGCTGTAAAAATGCTAATCGTGACAAATTATCTGTATAATAATTCCTCGTCGAAATTTTGGTGATGATAAGCCAAAAGAGAGAATCTGAAGAAAGGCTATATTATAAAAACACGGTAACAAAATCGATAACGAAATTACAGAAATACAATCAAACGATCCTACGAGTCAAAGATCACGAGAGATGATTGAGATTCTTGATCTCTCACCACTTCAATTGTAATTTCACCATTAGCATCATATAACGTGATTGTAAATCAAGTTGATAATAGGCCATGTCGGGAAACAAACATTCCAAAAACTCTTTTGTCATTGGACAAGCGCTCGATTTGCCGTCTTCCGTCGCGACAAAACGCCCTACTTTCCGTCGTAAAATGAAGTCATGACGGCAAGTAGGTCGTGCTGTTATCGCTTTCTGCTGCTGAATTCGATGTAATGTGAGGCAGCCTTTAAGGAAGATTCACATGGGCCACAAAATTAAGGCGGCATCGAATATTACTTTAATTTTGTTATCCGTGTGCAACCTTTATTTGTAGATTCAGTTATTCTACGACAAATACACAAAGAAACTTACACGTAACATATATGGACAGAACAGTCGAAAAACTTCGTATGGAGGTTTTGGAGTAAAGCGGATCACTTTTACCCCCTTTTTAGAATGAAATACATAGAATGTTTCTTTATTAATGACAGTCCTAAAGATTTTATTTTTGTTATTAAAAATAGTTGTTACTTCTCTATAGATTAATATTATGTGCCTTTAAGTTTTCTCGGGCCCGGAGAAAAACCCTGTACAAAGATTACAAGAAACCATTCAGCAGAATCTTATACTCACATTTATTGCATACACTATACGTCTATGCAAAGTACAGTACATACATTCAACACTTATTTATATTTTTAAAAACACAATGTAATACTAGAAACCAACGCTACAACTCAGAATTCAGAATACATAACTTATATCAAGACAAACTAAATACTCATTAGACGAGGCATTTTCCAGGGAGTTTCACTAGTCCATTTCTGGTTCTGTCTGGCTTTAAACTCACTATCTAATAGGTCATACTATACTAAATAACTAATATAATACAACATTAAATACAACAGAACAACACAATATATACTATCTTATGTACTGTACAGTACATGGAACACAAAAACCCTATGCGTCCATACATAGTTAAATCGTCTATTAGAAATTATACACATTTACTCCACTGACATAAAAATGGAGTTGGCCTAGATAAATGTAAAACACATCACACTAGAAAAAGGAATTCTGAAGGAGAACTAATAGATGGGGAGATTCTTTAGTCAAGCTAGAGGCTTTTTAGGGGGATGCAAGTCCCCGTCCTTAATAGCGGGAGGTTGAGGGAAAGAGGTTCTTATTAGAATTTTATGAAGTTGTTCCGTCTTCGACTAGAACAGTTTCAATGGAACACACGAACAACATAAATTTTCACTACAAATAAATAAGACACTGCAAAGGTTGTTTTTACAAAAAACAAGAAGCATGACAATTACATAAAGCTGTAACTCTTGAAGACAAAAACAGTACACCATTAAACTTTCACAACACTGACCTGGATTTAACATAGTACACAAAATGCATAGACACCACCAGACTGTCTTGGCTAAGAAGCTCCATGATAAGCGTCCTAACAATCTCAGCCAGGATCACGTTGACAGAACAGCATTAAACTGTTGGTCAACTCTTGGATGCCTCTTTAAAGAGACTAAGAGACTAAAGAAAGGAACGGTTTGTAATTGCCATATAAGACCAAGTTATAAGTACAAGAAACTAGAGAAAGCAAATTTTAAAAGACGACACTAGTAGGAATGCCACATAATGCACGAACTATAAAACATAGCACGTCGAATATTTATATCGACGTAGCCAATAGCAAACAATACATCAAAAGTTTGAAGACAAACAAACTACTACGCATCCTAGAACCTTACTACAAATACACACCACAGATAGTTATAGAAAACAACACTCAAAATGACCGAGCTGTCATCACATAAAACAATTTATCACAATAGACCACACATCATATTCATTGACAAACAAAACAAAATCGCATATATCACAGTCATAGTCGTTCCAAACACACATAACATACAAATATATAGCCTACACTGAAAAAAATAGTAAATACATGCCTATGGATAATGGATAGATTACATATTGTACCTATACTCATTTGCACAGGTGTTATATCACATATACTGTACAGACTAGAAACACTAGGGCTTACTACAGTTTATAAACGGGTAAATGGCATTCAGAAAGCAGCCATACTAAACTCATGTCACATATTTAGGTTAGGAATTCTTAAACACAGATACATACAAAAACAATATATAAGTGACATACCGTAGCAGGTTTTATACAGTCATGCGTTGACTTTGAACCAACATAACACTTGGTACCAGTATTAACCCAGTAATATATAATCCACACATAATAATAATAACTTACTTACTAAACCCAATAATACAGTAAACCTCGATTTAACAAATTTCGGATTTAACGGATAAAATTTTTGGTCCATATGTCACATATGAAAATTAACACCCTGTTAATTTTAAAATACGTTTATATGTAATTAAATTAACAGTTTTTTTTTCCAAATCCAAGAGTTGTCGCTCTTAACTTTACATCACAACAGGGTATCTCGATAAGCTATATTGAAGACAAATTAATAGGAATTTTTTTGTGTTTTTCTCAAATTTAAAATTGCCCCGTCGCCCGAATTAGTCAGTTAAATCTAGGTTTTAGCGTAATAATAATAACAACAATAAGAAAATTACAAGAACTTACCAATCACCATAATGCAGTTTATCTCGAGAAAATACGTCACATTCTTGACGAAAAATGAGATAGCAAAATATTGATAAAGCAGAAAAATTCACCACAAATTTCACTAGAAAATGAATTTTCAAAAATACTGTTGATGCTGACATGGCCAGGACGGCGCAAAAAGTGTAATACTACATTAAAAGAATAGAACATAATTATATAATTATTTAATATAACCATTTATTAATTATTTATAAATATGTTTACCCATGGATAATCGCAAGAAATAAATCGTTCTTCACTCGAATTTGAATTTGTGGAATTGTTACTATTCGTTGTAGTTGGATATAAGCACTCATTCTTTAATTAAAAAATCCGTATGAATTAATAATTCTATTCTTTTCTATTTAGAAATTAAATATAAAATAATAATAAACTTCGATTATTTATCCTTTTAATCTAATGATTACTTTTAATATAATATAATTACAACAGTATATAGCAAAAGAAGAATTAATACTTCATATATTTTATTGTCTAAAATATTTACAAATGAATATTTTTAAAAAATGTTTATTTCTTATTATAGTTTTTATTTAATTTATTTTTAATTTATATCTATTATTGTATAATATATTTTTTACTTACCAGACCCAACATAGCACAAGATAATAGCATAATGGTAATGACAATATATAAGAACACTCTGAGGACGATGCTTTCCACTATTTTCTTCGATATTTTAGTCATAAGATTAGCAGAATAAGTCGTGTTTGTAGTATCGTCGTTCTAAATATAATATATTATTCAGAAACCGATATAAAATCGTATTAATTCCTTCAGAATAAAAATTACCTGACATTTATTCCAAAGATAACCTGTCCATGCAGTCACGAAAGATAAAAAAATGACCAAAAATGTAGTTCCGTAGGCGACCCAGAAGTAAAAAGTTCTATAAAAAATATATATATATATATGATTATAGAGTATTAAAAAATGAAAAAAAAAACTTGAAATATGAGAAAAATATTAAAAATTACCTGGCCATGGTTATGAGATGTATGGTGATCATTCCTATGTACAATAGAAGAACACAGAACAGATAATATTTAAAAGGAGGGTCAGGCAGCAGAGTGTAAGGTAATTCCAAACTACAATCACGAAACATTAGTAGAAGAGGTTGTATTCCTTCTGATCTAAACCACTGACTGTGAAAAAAATTAGCCTATATAGTCACTTTCAAAATTTATATAGACATTTAAACTAAATTTTGTATTATATAGTTCACTTACTCTGTTTTACTTAAAGCCATATTCTCTATACCTGTCTCCATATATCTATTGACTTGTGATACCATTTTTCGATATTGCATCAGACTACGAGAAATTATATCATAAATAAGCATTATTTACCGATAATTTATAAAGATNAAATTGATACTTGTATCGATGCAACCATGGCCTACTCTTAAAATATTACCCGACATATTTTCAAATTTATTTAAAGCATACTTTTTGTGCATATTCGGAAATTTAACAAGTTTTTGAAGATAAAAAATTAATAAATTCTTATAGTGAAGTGTCGTTTACTATCCACACTGAATAAAAAACATTCAGTTCTGATGATAAACACATCGTTGGCATGATAAAGAACCTTGGTTAAGATTATCAATTTTGATCTCTTCTGGACAATTTTGTACTTTCGATAGCCCGACTCAATTTTAGGGGCCAAAAGCCAATGCCCACAGATACAAGGACAAGGGCATAGAAGGTTACCATTTCCGGACCCTACTGACCCATATAAATACTTTCAACTGTTTGGAGGCATTAACCTTATCACTGGAAGTAAAAGGAGGTTGGACAAGCAGAATAGATGCTTCCTTCTTACATCCAAAAGTCTAGGTATGCGACTAGATTGTATGTTTTCATTGGTCGATATTTGTGACGTCAAATCAGTGAATTCCAATGAAAAGTGACTAGATGGGGATATATAAGGATGAATGTTAATGGCCAGTTCACTTAGAAATCGTTAAAAAAAAAGGTAAGGTAATTTTTTTTTATCGAAGGTTAAACTTAATATTTAAATTTTTTCTATATAGTTTTAAACATAATTTATAACTGTAATGCAATTCTTATGTATAATTTTTAATCAAATGCTCTTTTTTTTAACATAAATTAATATATAATTCTTTAGTTTACTTGTTTTTAAATTAAATATTTAGCAATTAGAATCATGATTTTTTTTCTTAATACAAATTTTAAAGTTCTTATAATAAATAAGTTGACAGTAGAAGTTTGCTTTCGATATTCATTAAAATTCACTGCAGATATTAATACGGTTATTCATATTATAATAATGCCCGGGAGCTTTTTTTAAGTTATAAATGAGGTGAACATTTTTTTTCGCTCTTCTAACGAGGAAAAAAACATTAACACTTTCTTTCAGNTATAAAATGAATAAAAAAAAAGAAAATGGAAACAAGTTTATAAACACACATTACTACCAAAGAGGAAATGTCTTTAAAGAAAAAAATGTGATTTTTTAAAAATAATAATAAGTTGACGGTTAACATTGCGCAGTTTACTAACCATAATAAAGAGTAAATTATACCTAGAGAGAATCAAATGCTTTCTGTTGGACAAATGCTTTCATCTGTCCTTGTGTCACAAGGTGTGAGTGATGGTTGTGGGCAGTATTGCATTGCAAGGGGTAACAAAACAGAAGAGCACCTAAATTTTGTTTGCTTAACTAATTGAGGCCACCAAACATTTAAGCAATTCACATAGCCTAATTTCTTTAAATTTTTAAAAATTATTCACTCTGTCACTTGAAAATCTTCTGCAAGCTTCTGTATAGTCATTCTAGGGGTATTTTTAACTGTAATCCTTAAGAAGTCTTTGTCCATGGTTGAAGGTCTTCTTGCCTGAGATTTATCTTTAACATCTGATTTCTCATTTCTGAATTTCTTAAACCAATACTGAATCATATTTTCTATGTATTAAAGCATCCTCACTGTAAATTGTACAGATTTTTCTAGCAGCTGCTGTAGCACTTTCCCGTTGATAAAACAAGAAACACAATGTCAATAATACACTCTTTTTATTTGCCATTATATTCAATAAAAACCTATTCATTCAAATTCAAAACAATGACTAATATTCTTTTTTGTAGTGTTGACCTCTATTTTCAAGTAAACTATAAATTACCTTAATATGACATAATTGTAATTTTATGCAATTTATCTTTTCATAAATTTATTGAAATTTATGAAAAAAATTAAATAAATTTGTTTTTAAAAAAAAGCGCTTGACAAACTTGCCCCGCATGCCGAAGTTGCCCCGGTCTCCCCTAATAAAATTTAAATAAAAATTACCTGTATAAATTTCTTACATTTAATAATCTCAAACTATTTTTATGAATTCCGGATATAGAAGTTTTCCTGAGATGATTCGGGATGCGAAAAGTTCCATCAGAAACGGATTCATATATACTTTCTCTCTGAAAAATATAGATAAAAAAAGAAAATCCCACTTCTGATCTACGTTTAGATCCGCATTAATTTATTGAAGAAAAAAATTACCATTGGTTTTTTAGACGGAGGAACTATGAGAAAAGTTTCAATGTGATATTCAGCCAGATAAGGATCACGAAGATGACCATTTCCGGGTTGAAAATCGAAAGTTCCTTTCAGTTGATTCTTCGTCACGTTCGTAATGTGCACCCGTCTTGCAAAAGGAAGGGATCTCTCAGCTGGCTGCATAAAGTTAAAATGCCACTACAAAATGGACCCACGGAAGGTCACCAATAGCTACAAATAATGGCTTTACTTTAAGTATACTTTTTATGTACGATTCGATAACTGACATATAAACTTTTATTCGTAAATTTCTATTAACGACTATTAACGAAGTCATATTACAGAAACATTTATGCAGATAATCCATATTTTAATGTTTTTATAAATGCAAATATTTAAATGTAGATTTCGTATCTTTTGAATAATGCAGCAACGAAATTCAAACATTGCTCGAAACAATAAATAAGTAAATTCTTTAAATGTAGTCTTATTTTTATTGTAATATATTTTAAATTACATATTTATATATTTTTATTAATAAAAACAAATTTAAAATTAAAGAATTTTTTACTTACCCAGCTTTTCCTGATTGTTCCATACGACTAGCAATGGTTACATCCCTGGACCATATATCGAATTGCCACTTTTTAAGTCCTAATAAACCACTCAATATGTTTCCACTATGAATTCCAATACGCATATCAACATTAACGTGTCTTTCATCTCGAATTTTCCTAAAACAATTTATTTTAGATTAGAATAGACACTTTCCAATTAAAGTAATTAAGAAGCAATCAATCAAAAAATTCATTTACAAATCGTCATAAATTTACCTTATAATTTCGATCATATCTAATCCCATATGCACGCAGTGATCAGCATGATAAGGATCATGAAGAGGCATACCTGACACGCAATAGTAGCAATCACCCAGCAGTTTAATTCTCATGCAATTGTTTTTCTATAAACAATTTTTTTTAAATATTATAGAATATATTAATATTCTGATGTTTTAATTTCTTTTTTTTTCTATATTTACCTCCGCACATTCATCGAATCTACCAAATAATTCATTCAAAGTTTCTACCAGATCGCTAACATCTAAGCTTGCCGTTAGAAGCATAGAATTAACGATATCGGCGTAGAGAATGCTGTATAAAAAATATATTTTCTTATGATTTTTTATTATTAATTATATAAAATAATATTTATGAAAGTCATCTAACCTGACGTTTTTATGTTTTTCAACATACAATTCATTAAAGGGCCTTTGAGGTAATGGATGCTGATCAAGACTTTTCAAAACTCGTCTGATATCTTCTCTTACTTGAGTGGCGATATGTCTTGGTAAAATACTGAGTAGTAATTGCTCCTACATAATATTGTTAATCATATAAAAATCTTGTTAATATATTCTCTCTTTCTTGTTTAGCTCGTTAACAACTTAATAAATAAAATATTATATAGAAAATGGATAAAATCTAAGCATATAAAAGATGAAAATATTTTCTGGTATGTTAAATAATCATTTCAAAAATATATCTATTTAAATGTAATTTATGTTATTAATTTTTGTTGTCTATTAGAAGATAGGAAAATGAATATAAGAGCATAAGAAAAATGTTATTTTTATATTATTTTATTAAAATTATGTTCCGTAACGTAAACGAATCCATTAATTACTTAACGTTCGTTAATAAATTTTACCTCTTGATCCTTCTCGTAATCGAACGTAAATTTAGATTCGAAACATTCTCTACGATCCAGAAAAGCTCTTCTGTTAATAATTTCTAGTAAAAATTTAATACAGAGACAGACAGAGATGATAATAACATAAAAAGTGACATCAGCAGCAATCTGTAAAGATTTATAGGACCAATTATTACCGTTGCTTATCTTAGTTAAATTATGTGATAAATTTACTCACCCTTAATTTCATGTTTGAAGAATCTTGAGAGTAAGTCATTATAGATGTGCATAATTCTATCGCTGTCGTCACTGCAGCAGCAATAGCAGATTGATATATATTAGGATATGGCAACAATAAGAAGCATATTATGACAATATAGAAGGTATGACGGATGTTGTGATGAGGATAAGTATCTTTGGATAGATGATACACACTCGTTCCATGTTCACTTACTAGCATTGTTAGAAGAATTATACTAGCTACGAAAATTCGCGAATAGTCTGTTTTGAACCATGTTTCTTTATAAGCTACAACAAAAATTGAAAGATGAACAGCCAAGCCGAAACAACGAAAACTAAGTGATACCGAAGAAACTGTACTTTCGCGGTCCTGCAAATTAAATTTTAATTAATATAGAGTATGAAATTTGCATTTATTTTTATAACATAAATTATATTTATAAATATAACCCCAATTAGAAAGTTTATAAAACAAGAAAGGCACTGGAAACTTGTTTATTTAAGTCGTAAGCACAAGAATTTTCAAAAACAGTAATAATGAGCACATTATAGAATAAACTCCGTTTAGTTAAATAAGCCACATGCTAGTTTTACGTAATTTACATAAAAATTTAACAATGTTTATTTTTTTAAATTATTTAATTTACTGTAAATTTAAATATACTCTGCTCTCATTGAATTCATTTTTTACTACGTCCTACAGAAACTAAGAGGGCCTTTTAATCATACCAACTCGTTTGGCCAGGCCCACAATGGGGAATGTCTAGTGATGAGAGACGGGCCCAACATATCCGAGACAGACTTGTCAGAAAGATTCCAAGCGGTTTCGATCACCCAGATTCAATCCCGGATCCCCAGAGCGATAGGCTAATGCCTTAACCGCCTCAGCCTAATTCAAGTTTAGTTAGTTTTTACTGTTATTCATTAATCAAAAGTAAAGATTAACAATTACATTATTGTAAATCACTAATTATTATAATTAAATATATATTAATATATATTTCGGATTGCTTCGAAATATTTATTAGGCCTGCAATATAGGTCTAATAAAAATAAGGCTATGATAATTTTTATTAGGCCTTTAATAGGCCTATTCATAACAAATATTTAAATACTATTGTATAGAATTTAACTGTTACAATAAGTAATATATAAATTAAATCTCACCTCAGTAAAAACTAAATATATAACAATGGACATAACATTATAAAATATATTGAGCATGAGAGCGACCATGAACATAGCATGTTGGAGTCGTGCTTGATATCTATGGAACAGCGATTCTGCATTTTTTACACGAAATTGTTCCTAAAGTGAACATTTAAAAAATATATAAATATATATTACAATTAATTAATTTAATTAAAACATTACTCATTTAAATATGAATACTCTAATCAACTATAACTAATTTAAATTTATATTAAATGCATAGTATGCATGGTATGATTTTGATTTTGAATAGTACTTTAGATTTGATTAACACATTTTAATTTAAACTATAAATTTAAAATTAATTTCAAATATTAAAAATAATATAAATTAAATTATAAAAAATAAAAATAAATTTAAATTTTTATCATTAACAGTACAACACAAAGCCAGCTTAATTTACTGTATACAGAAGCAGGTTAACAGTTATATTATGCAGCATCTTTTAATCATTAACCTATATGCTATTCAGAGCTTCAATTTGAGACATTATTCTCATCTACTTTTCACACTTAACCTGTAGTAAAGAATACTTAAACGTGTGTCAGAACTTACTCTGAGATAAGACCAGGACCAACTGTTTTCGTCAGAAATCGGATGAAGAGATTCAGGAATCAGGCCGAGTATGGACGATTCACTACTACTTCGTAGAGAAGACAAACTATTTCTGGTAAACAATTCCAAACCCGCCATGTTCCAATAATCCGATGCACTGTATGTACTATCTATCTTCTTTAACTTTCATCTCTGAAGGAAGATACAGATTTCTGTAGTATTAGTAGGTTTAAAGATTTCTAGGAATGATGCGTCATTCTAATTGGTGACGCATTATGTATTTTTCTTTATGCGAATCTCGAAATCATCGAACGTGGCTTACACCATATCTGGACTCCCGTTATGTCGCAAATATATCTTACAACTTTCTAAGAATGGAGGTTATCTATAAAAAAACAGCTACCGAGAACTAATTTACTAAGGCATTTTCTATGTTAATTTATTTAAAATTGATGATTTTTTAAAGAAATTAACGTAGAAAATGCATTACAGCAAAAACTTAAGAGAAAGAACAAATAAAAAGCTTCGAAGCTTCTTGTTATTTGTCACGAAATTTCTAATTATGTTAAAGGGCAAATAGAATCTGTCAAAATTTTTCAAAACATTCTAGGTTATAAATTGGTTGTAAAATTAATAAATTAATATATTTTTAATTAATTACATGGCAACGATGTGTTGTGTCAACAAATAATGAAGACTTACAACATTTATTAAAATTCCAAGGATGTTTAAATGAAGTTACAACATATACCATCCTCTTGACGTTTATTTAACGTTCTTATACTTTTCTACCTAGTCATCTGACGTAATAGTTATCAATATAATGTCGGTAAATTTATATAAACAACTTAAAAAGTTTCTCTCAAGCATAAATTTTAATACTGTACTAAAGGGAGATTAATTATATTATTTAACAGATATATTTGAATTAATATGATTATCTTTTATTAAATTCAATAATTTGTAATATATTTTTATGGAATAATTTACACAACCCACATGAAAAGATACGCTACAATATTAAGATATAAGAAAAATTAACCTTAACAAATATAAACTGATATAAATTTAACCAATATTCTTACCAGAGTTGACTTTGTAATGTTGAATTCTACATACTACTATTGATGGGAACTGCGTAAGCTGAAAGTACTTGAGACTGCGATTAATTTCAGAAAATATATTATATATCCAGATAGTCAGAGTTCTCTGTTCTCCGCAGGAAACCAGGATAAAAATGAGACCTCCCAAAAACATATCCGTATTTGAATTTATTAGAAAGGAACTGATAAAGTTGTAAATCAAGCTTATCTTTCATATTAGATTATTAAGGTATAAAATCTGACGCCAATTATGAATCTAGTTTTAATAAAGTTTGTCCTGTCGATTGTAAATCTACTTCCTTATTCTCACAGGTGTACTGTACAAGTCGGAGAATAGCCCTCTCAAATTAAGGCAAAATAAAGACCAAAAAACAAAAAAAAGCACAAACGTTGACAGTGATGACAAATTAAAAATAGATGCTTAAATTTTTTATTTTGTATAAAATTTTGGAAAAATCAACCTTTCTGTCTCCTTAACCAAAGTGACCACATATAATTCGCTTATTATGTTATTAATAATTATTCCTATTTTTTTTTACAAAGAGTTTATTAACAAGTTTTTCTTTTTATTTTATTTTTTATTATTTTAAAACAATTTTGATAAAAGTAAAGATAAATCTAAATATCTTATATGTTAATTGATTATTCACTAGAGACAAAGAACACCGTTACTAAAAATAAATACTTTAGGTAAAGCTTTTTTTTTGTATAATTTTATATGAAAGCGAGTAAAATAATTAACTGAATAATATCTTTAACGAATGACACACTATTCATAAGTCTGGTACCCTACAGAGAGAAGACGGAAAAACCCAACCATAGCTTTTGCTTGGATTTTTTATTGCCTATTTGTAAACGCAAATGTCGTAAGAAATTAACTTTTATATAATTTTAAATTATAACAAAATTACATTCGTTAGAATGCTAGTGTATTCAGTAATTACATAAATAAACCATGATATGTTAATTCATAAATGGTCTATACTGTATGTTGTTTTAAGTTAAACAATTTCTAATAAATACTGTTTAAACCTGTTAAAAAAATATATGCATATATATGTTAAAATTATAGACCTAAATGTTGCTAATATAATTAGTAATAAATAGTAACTACTGATTTAAAAATAGAAAAAAATATAAAAACAATTTTAATTAGTAGAGATTTTCATATTTTAATTGTTTAACCCTCAGATTTAATTTCAATTTGCTTAGTTTGTATAGAGCTAGAGAAAATTTAAAATTAAAATTTAATTTTAATTATTTCATTGTTTCATTTTAATAATAAAAATTTACTTTTTAAAAACAAAATTGCATTTTTTAAAATTAATTAATTATTCTGAATATGAATTACACAAATAAGAGCACAATGCAGTGTAGATCATGTATATCAGATACTGTCAATCATACATTTTTAAACAATTATAAAATTTAAATGCTTAAAAATAAACTTAATTTTTATAAAAGAATTATAAGTTTGAATTCATTTTACTTACTCCAAATCTCTGTAAATCGGTTTAAGCTAGAGTTGTAAGCAATAAAAGATTTTATATTTGGTGATATTCCCTTGCACTTTGCTACTTTACCATTCGCTTTACATAAAAAATAAGTAATTGAAACATGCTAGATTTACAACAATTCATAATTCTCGTTACACAATTTCTAAACTCAGCCAAAAGAAAAATAAACAGTCATCCTTACTAGGAACATCATAATTTAATAAAATATACAAAACCATACACATCTACTGTGTTGTAAAATAGCATCATGGTCTTCTACTCATTTTATTATGATTAAAAATTCAAAGATTAAAATTAATTCTCTCTAAAAAATTAATTAATTAATTTTATACTATTATATTAATAAAAATTTTAAACTCATCGGTAAATATATTTGTCATTAAAACTTATTTTTAACATCAATGTTCATGTAGAATTAATATGAATAGAATAAAAAGAAAAGGATCATATTAAATTATTAAACTTTTCAAAATATTTTGAAATATGCCTTTTTTAATATGTACTATATTTTATGCAGCTTTAAAAATGCACGATTATCGTTATTTACTAGAGTAAAAACCAAGTAATAATGAATAATTTGATGCATTATATCCGTTCTAAGATATTACATATAGGAAAATCCAGATTATTGCTTAACGTACTATCATTTTCTGTTTATCAAAATTATCTATCTAAAGTACTTTTATTTTTGTATTTTATCTATAAAACTCTAAAAGTATTCTAAAACTTGATATTTCATACACATACAAATACACACGAAAACAAGATATTGTATTATTGTTTATTTACAGTTAAATTATAATTTGAAGATTATTTTTTAATGTTAAAAACATGCTACAGTCTACTACTTACAACATAAACAATTACAGGTATTTAAATGTGGAAGCATATAAATTAAACAAAGTAAAAAGTTTACTTAAAAATTGAAAAATGAATTTTCTATTATAAAATTATCCCTGACCCGATTATAATTTATTTGCTGGATCTTTCAAAAGAAATCCTTCTACTCAGCAGGATGTATGAATTCTGATGACTAATAAAACCATAGGGGCTTTTTTAATCAGAAAATAAAACTAGCGTTAATTAATTTTATATCTGTAAAAATTAATGTACTAATTGAATTACAAACCAAATGTATAATCTATCAACATTTAATATATTTTATTAAAAATTTATCTTTATTTTATCAAATTAAGTTGATATCTTAAAACCAGTCTAGTCGGAACATTCATGTATCTGTTAGACTTTTTTTTAGGAGCATGTCCTTAACTGACACCTTTAAATATTAATAAACTTTATAAATTACATACCTTTGATTCTTCACGAAAAATTTATCAATAAGTTAAATTGCAAAATTTACATTTAAGTAAAATATAATTCATTTCATATCTCTGATAAAGTTTTATCTCTATAAAAGGGTGTAGCTCATCATTTTAAGGGAGGATATGGCTGAAGTTAAGGAATGATATTACACAAGTCTTATGGTCATCGTTATCTGTTGTTAATAAACGTAACTACAAATAAATTAAATAATCTGTGAATTATTCGTTGTTGAAAATCAAGAAAACCAGTTTAACGATTATAAAACTGAATATGGATTTTAATTCAAAATATTTTATTTGATGATTCAATAAAAATGACAGTTCGATGGCCAAACTTAATTGTTCTGGCCATAAGAATGTTGCAGTCTATCGTTCTGGAGGATCCGGTATCGAATCCAAACAAAAACTCCAGGAGTTTTTCAGATGATGTCTGTACCTCAGAACTAGTGCCGGATTAAGATAAAGCTTGGGGCCTCTAAATTTTAAGAAAAAATTGAACACAGAAAAATGTTTTATGTTACCCTGTAAAAAAGTGATTGAAATTCACCTCTGGTAATCAAAAGTTGCCAAGATGGCTGCCGGTTTTCATAGCCTATTTACTTTTTTAATCGTTTGAAAGCGATAAGGAAATTTTGATCACATACTAACGATAGAATCTATACCTTTAATCGCTATTGGATGATTATTACGACGTCATGATTATCTTGAGCATTTGGATCGCTTTCAGAGGATAAATTATTTAAGTTGACGCTTGACAATGGAATAATTTTTCCTATCTTAGCTAGAGTGGATGACGTCGTGTACACGTGTTAAACACATTTGTATGTTTTTAATTTATATTATATTTTGTTCAATTTATATTGTACACATCTTAAAGTTAAATAATTTAATAAAGACTTTGCTATTAATAACCTGTGTAAATAGACATATGTGTCATTTTCATACAGTTAAAAAACTGGGGAAGAAGCCTTAATGTTTTCTTAGCTTAGGGCCTAAAAAATATAAATCCGGTTGTGAACCACTACTCGGCGCTCCCCTTATGAGCCTAGCCGAAATTATGATGGGTATGATTAATTTAAAAGGCTTTCGTAGTACCCAGAGGACGAAAAGAGTCAAAGACGAAAAATAATGATTCAATAAAAAGTTTTGATCAATTTACGCTATTATAGTTATACACATTATAGCGTAACAAAATCTTATTGTTTATCATTATCTTGTGATTAATATAATACTTTAACAAATGTCAGTATTAGTGTTAATCACTTCAGTTTTCTCATTTATTGATAAGTACCGTAGATTTCAATTAATTTTAGTAATTTATATGTGTATTTATTAAGAAGATTTTAAACATTTTCGCACAGATCTTTTGTAAAAACTGTAAAAATGGCAAAATCTAAAAGGAAGATGAAATCAAACAGCAGTCTAAATGTCGAAAGTGTACATTCTAGTACTCGGGAGTCAAATACAAGTTCAGGCAGTCGTGGATCATCAAATTCCAGTTCTGGTAGCGAGATATCAGAAAGTTCACGTCCCGAAACAGAAGTAATAAAAAAAAGACGAAATCCAGTATCGACGGATGTAACTAACGAGAATAAAAGCAAAGCTCTCGTTAAATCAGGCACTTATGATTTAAAAGAAAAATCGAAATCGCCATTTTTATCATTACTTCCTTGTTTAAAAGGATCGAGTTCAAGTACATTTGAAACGGCATCAGAGGAAATGTCTCATAAAGATGAAACGACCACGGAACAGGCAGAAGTTCGAAGTATACATTCTGAAAGATCTATGGAAATTGAAAAACAAGAAAAAATTGAAACCTATGAAGCTAAAATTCTTCCAAATGAAAAAGAAAAAATAGACACGATTCCATTAAAACCTGAAGTAGTTGAAAAAACCGAATTTCTTGATGAAAGTAAACCGAAAGATATACCAACTATCGTTACTACTCCAACAGAAGTCAGTCAAACTGAAGACGCTAAATCAATAGATACGACTTTTGTAGAAGAATTGAGTATTTCATCGGAACACGATGACGTTATATTAAAGGATACTACAATTACTACTCCTGAAGAACAAAGTGCCGAAGATAAGGTCAAACCAAATTTCATACAGGAGGACGAAACCGATGATATATCAGAGAAATCTGAAAAAGAAATGAAAATTATACCACCTGAAATAAAAACGATGGAATTGAAGAGTGACGACACCAAACATTCTACAATTGATGAAGAGACAACCGATTATACAGCAATAGGTTCAATTATTTCAGCTATAATCGATGAAACACCTTTAAGAACCACAGCAACAACCGCAACGACGACGACGGCAACGATAACAACAACAACAACGGCCAAAGCAAATGAAAATAATACAAGAGTTCAAGGCATTCTTGCAAACCAACTTACTTCACATCCTGCTATTTTTAAAATCGGTGCAGATACAATAACAATAAATGCTGAGAAAGCAACACCCATTGATAAAACATCAAAAACGCAGCGGTCAGTAATTAATATTCGAATGCAACAAACCGAATCCGAAAATCTTGATCAAGAAGGTATAAACATACAATTGAATGAATTTACAGTTCCGAAGAAAGAGCCTTCGAGAAAAGTAAAGTTAGAACGTGATGTCATAAGCTCCGATCTAAACGAGATTATGAAACCATTAATCGATCCGAATGCCAATATTGTAGTTTTGTCAAATTCTCCCTTAACAATGGAAGATACACCGAATATTGAAATCTTGTCACCATCAAAAGAAAAATTAAAGCCGGAAAAAGTCGTAAAAACACTCAAATCTAAACAAGCCGGAAGGAAAATATCTACAGTAATACTCCCAACACATCGTACTGATGTCCGATCTTATAAAAGCAAAGAAGATATTGAATATGATAAATCTCTAATTCTCGCTATATCACCAACTGACATTCCGCAACAAGCTGCAATTTCAGAACATGTCGAAGATTTCTCAGGCATACCAGATGTCAAAACACCATTAGTACTTATTGCTCCATCGCCCTCAGAACTTCAACGACAGAAAGAAGAATGTGTAGAAATTCAGGAAGACGCAGAAGAACAAAGATGGAGGAAGATTGCTGAAGAAGTTGCAATATCTCTACCAGAAACTATCAATGATCAACCGATGGTAATTTTGATGCCTGACGACTCTCAGTGCAAAAACGAAGCTATCGAGGATGAAGAAGAAGAAATGAAAACAGTAGTCATCGTAGCAGCTTCTTCTATGTTTCCAGAACAAAATGTACTTGAAGAAGAAAGCAATCAGATGTTCTTTCCTCCAGTTAGAGAAACACCGACTATTGTATTTCTTCCTTCAAAATCAGATTATAATATAATTAAAGTAAATGCTACATCAACATGTAGACCATGTCACGGGCCTGGTATTAAAATAACTTCGCCAAAAGTAAGAGTAGACACCGAAGAAAATGTCGCCCCTTTACGAAATTTCTCGAAACGTACTGCCGAGAGAACCTTAGATAATCGGAAAGATGAGAAAAAAGATCAGCATCGAAATGATGAAGTTAAATATAAAGGTATATACAAATGCTACGGATTTGTGAGAAAAAAGACAAAAAGAAAAGAGGCTAAAGATATCGTAAAAAAAATTGTAACAAGTACAAAAGTTCAAAAAGAAGAAAACGGAGCAACAAATAGAGCTTCAAAAAGAAAAGAAATCACTGTAAAGAAATCTTTGGAGGAAATGGAATATCTGACAAATTATGACAATTTACACAGATTAAAAAAAGTCACATCAAAAATCTGCGTCAGAATTGATAATCGTAAACTTCCTAAATGATTACAATGCAGAAGAATAAATGAATATGTGAAAACGATTTAAAGATTCTTATATATAATTTCATTCTTACTTTTTTTAATTAATCAGCGTATCAAAATTATATTAATAATTTCTCTAAAAAATAAATTTATTTCGAAATGAGTTATTTATTTTTTTAACACAAACAATTTTTTCTTTAAGTTTAAAAATTTATACTTACAATTTTTACCGAGAGGGTGCGATAGATTCGCCAAGATGGCGATACTGTGTTGTTTATGTTTTAATAGTTAGAAAGTATGACTTACTGAAAATTAACTAAATATGGCTTCTGACGACGAAGATTTTGTTACGTATGGAACTCCTCTAGAACCTTTAGAAGACGGTATTTATGGTTTTATGTTAAAATCAACGCATTTAATGATATAAGTTTACGTGGGTTGTCCTTTTCCCTTCAAACATCGTTAAAGGGAAAAGGAATAATTTGCATAATACTGTACTTCATATTAACGTGATGTGGTGTTTATTAACCAAACTACTCGTGCTTTTGTACAATCTGAAACATTAAAAAAGTTAGGGAAATTGAAGAAATACTATGTTAAACAAAAACTCAAGCAAAAATGAAACCAAATTAAAACAAATTATTTACTAAATTATAGGTATATAAAATGAATAAAAAAAAAGAAAATGGAAACAAGTTTATAAACACACATTACTACCAAAGAGGAAATGTCTTTAAAGAAAAAAATGTGATTTTTTAAAAATAATAATAAGTTGACGGTTAACATTGCGCAGTTTACTAACCATAATAAAGAGTAAATTATACCTAGAGAGAATCAAATGCTTTCTGTTGGACAAATGCTTTCATCTGTCCTTGTGTCACAAGGTGTGAGTGATGGTTGTGGGCAGTATTGCATTGCAAGGGGTAACAAAACAGAAGAGCACCTAAATTTTGTTTGCTTAACTAATTGAGGCCACCAAACATTTAAGCAATTCACATAGCCTAATTTCTTTAAATTTTTAAAAATTATTCACTCTGTCACTTGAAAATCTTCTGCAAGCTTCTGTATAGTCATTCTAGGGGTATTTTTAACTGTAATCCTTAAGAAGTCTTTGTCCATGGTTGAAGGTCTTCTTGCCTGAAATTTATCTTTAACATCTGATTTCTCATTTCTGAATTTCTTAAACCAATACTGAATCATATTTTCTATGTATTAAAGCATCCTCACTGTAAATTGTACAGATTTTTCTAGCAGCTGCTGTAGCACTTTCCCGTTGATAAAACAAGAAACACAATGTCAATAATACACTCTTTTTATTTGCCATTATATTCAATAAAAACCTATTCATTCAAATTCAAAACAATGACTAATATTCTTTTTTGTAGTGTTGACCTCTATTTTCAAGTAAACTATAAATTACCTTAATATGACATAATTGTAATTTTATGCAATTTATCTTTTCATAAATTTATTGAAATTTATGAAAAAAATTAAATAAATTTGTTTTTAAAAACCTAGAAAACTTTCTGGACATCCTAATACAGGAATGGCCAACATATGGCCCGTCTAATGAATTTATGTGGCCCACGATCAATCTTTCAATATTAGGTTGTGAATTCCGAATAGCTTGATGAAAAAAAAATGTCAACTTGTGTGTTTAGAGTTAACCTTCCATTACAAATCTCTTAAGTACAGTGTAGAGTGTTGATAAAGCATGATAATGTGAAAAATGTATCTGTAATCTCTATCTACAGTTCAGTCTCTATGGGGTGACACCACAATAAGATCTTGCACCACCTCAAAATTTTCCTAGGCAGCCTCTGGTTCGGCCCGTGGAAAAAGTTTTCTTTCCAATCAGGCCCAGGGGCAAAAACTGTTGGCTACCGCTGCCCTAATAATTTATTTCTGACCACACAACTTAGTACTAAAGTAATGCTTTTGAAATAATATTTCACAGAAGATCAAAATTCAAATACATTCAAATCTGAATATGAAGTAATTAGAAAAAAAAAATCTACTTGAAAAATATAAAATTAAAAAAAAATTTTCTCCAGTGTGTTACATGAATTTAATCATTGTATTAATGTCACTAGCAATTACTGTTATAAATTGAATTATATTTTTCAGAAATGCTTTATGAAAATAATTTTGTCATAATTGTGTATGTGAAGAATTTAGTAAACATTACACCTAAGAGACACCAAAACTATGCTAGAACGATGCTTATCTTTTTAGAAAGAAACTTTCAAGATATTGTAAGATTCATGTGAAATTTTTGCCTGCTAAAATAATGGAATTTTTTGGTAAAATTGCAGCTCTAAATGAGGAGGTTGAAACCTTTTCAGAGCTGTAGACTATACAGGAGTAAAAAACGTCAAAGGAACTGGTCTACATATGACTGTTCACAGATATAGCAACCTGAAATATATCCCTCACAATATACATACAATCCCACCACAGAAGTAGTCAGTGCAATAATGTTTCTCATGTTTTATGAGCTTTTAGTTGTCTCTAGTAAAATGGAAAATGGTTGATTCTTAGCATTGTTTTCAGAAAGTTTCAGATGTTTTTACTTTTAAGTTTTTACCCCATTTTTGAAGATCTTCAAAATTCTAGATAGGCTGATTTTGGGAAATATATCTTGTAAAGGATCACATGTAGACCATCAATTCCTTTGACAGTTTTTACTCCTGAATATTCTGGTTATAGCTGTATTTATTCGTTTGTGAATTTTTTGTCTCTTTAATCCTTTNTTTTTTACCTTTACAAATTAAAATTATATTATAGAATACTCAGGCACAAACATTGATTTCATGTATGATGTAAATCTAATTTATTATAATCATTTTCATTATTGGTTTTTATCTTTTTTTAATCTTTGCTCTATGTTGTTGCATTCATTATTATTGGAAATTATTTGTTTTCTCTATAATTCCAACATCATTTTGTTAATGTAAAATAAGATATTTTCACTTGTTGCCTTATTAAATAGAAATATAACTTTAATGAGCTATCATATGAATGCATAGTGATGATATATTTTTATCTTCTCACTATAAAGGCATTTTGTAAATTATTTCTCATACTATGATCTTCAATTAATGATTTCATTATTTAGTGCATTATATTTTCACTAATTAAAACAGTAATATGACAATTTATTAATCATTTGTAGAAATATTATACAGTGGTGTCTCACACTTCAAATTTATTTCATTCTTGAAGTCTGAATCAATTTTATTCATTAGAAATAATGGAAAGTGAATTAATCCATTTCAGATCCTAACCAATGCTTACTTTTATGAACTTAAAACAGCAAAAACTTGAAATTTAAAGTAAAACTGGCACAATTAAATGCACTAATAATAAAGCTATACATCAACCAAAACTGAATATTATCTGGCTAGAAATGACTATAGCCATTTCTAGTCTGATAATATTCAGCTTTGGTTAATGTATAGCTTTAAACATATTGGGTGTAGTAAGGATGTTTGAGAACTAATAATAAATTAAAACATGAAAACAATAAATAAAATACATAAATACTCTATAATAAAATGAAAATTGCATTTACTGTTCATACATTGTCAACTTTAGCATCTTAAACATGGCCAGCAGATGCCACAAGTGTACTGCTTTCATGCTTATTGCAAAGCATACTTTTTCATCTCAATTGTTGATATTGTAGTCTCCCTCTTACTTGTTAGACTTTGTTGCTTCCATACACTTTTTGGTTAATAAGGTTATAATTATCAAATATCATGAAGCCCGATATGTATATAGAAGTATAAGCAAATAATTGCCTTAAATAATTGGGTTATAACCACAATATACCATGTAATTAACTGTGTAAGGTTATATCTAAATTTAAACACATATGGAAGCAAAGGCTAGTTTGGGGTCCAGGTGATGCAACTGATAAGTGGTGGTTGCAGGTTCAATCCCTGCTCTGGGTCAGTTCTTTTCTTCCAGATGATTCCAAATTATTTAATGAATTATTAAAATTATAATTATTAATTTAGTTAAGAGATGGTGCCTAGTATCTACCTATAGTGGCAAATTACTTAGTATTAATCGTTAAATTAGTGGAGTTATAGCTCGATTATTTAAGGCAGTTGTTTGGTTAAGGTTATGTTTATTGAGTTAAACACACAGTTTTTGCATATTTTTAACAGGTTTTGTTATTTAATGTGGATAGGTGATTTAATTATAACAGTTGTAAAATTAAACATATTATTGCTAATTTGAGATTGCATTCTTTGTTTAGAAGCTTGTTTTATGCTTTGAGCACATTTTTTCAATGTGTGTGCAGTTTGATTTTGAAGAATCATTCAAACTTGAAGCAAATTTTTGTTGACTTTAACTTTTGAACTTTAAGGTACCACTGTATTTTTCATTTTATTTGAAAATTCAATTTTTTTTATGCACTACTAAAAACCAATTTGAATTTGAATAATAATTTTTTTAATTATATAAATTCTTAATTTTATGTTAAATATTAATAATTTCTTATAATGTTTATTATTAATTAATAGTCTTTTGATAAATATGCAGAAGTCATTTCAGTTATATTTACATATTTTTAAAATTAATGATTTTTTTCAGATGAAGCACCTCCATCTAAAATTCCAGTACATGAGCAGACAGTGCATGATGAAAAAGGAAGACGAAGATTTCATGGAGCTTTCACTGGTGGATTTTCAGCTGGTTATTTTAATACTGTTGGATCTAAAGAAGGTGAATAAACACTTTTAACGAAATTATTTACAGTGAAATAATCCTATTAATTCTTCATTAATTCTAAAGAAGGTGAATAAACACTTTTAATGAAATTATTTACAGTGAAATAATCCTATTAATTCTTCAAATAAATTTAAAAGTTTGAAGATTTGTTAAGTTTAATTTTCATTTAACTGAAATTTAAATGACAATACTTAGATTTTTAATATAAAATTTCAGTCCTACATTTTAAAATTATTATTGGTAATCTTTTAAGGATGGGCTCCTTCTGCTTTTCAATCATCACGTTCTCAAAAGGCTGATAAGTTTAAACAAAATCCTGAAGATTTTATGGATAATGAGGTATTTGTATATTTATACTTATTTATGTGTATAAAGTAATATTTTAACTTCTACTTTCTTTACATACTCTTCTTTTACTTTAACTTTTCCTGATAAAAACTGATTTATTTTTCAGTGTTAAATGTCATATTTCTTATTTTGACATCATTTGAGTATAAAGTATATATATGTATAAAGTAGCAAGCATGTGATGCAATTACATTGCTTATATATACATGACATAGTCTACATTAAAATCCTTTTATGTTTCAATGTGGATTGTATTTGTTTTCATTACAGTTAAATAATTTCGAGGATCTCTAAGAATCTGCATGCGGGATCATCTGTAAATTATGTAATGCTATTTTTACACTTTTCAACTACTCTCTCTTAATGTTGTTTAATGCCTTGCACGTATGATGTAAATCTAATTTATTATAATCATTTTCATTATTGGTTTTTATCTTTTTTTAATCTTTGCTCTATGTTTTTGCATTCATTATTATTGGAAATTATTTGTTTTCTCTATAATTCCAACATCATTTTGTTAATGTAAAATAAGATATTTTCACTTGTTGCCTTATTAAATAGAAATATAACTTTAATGAGCTATCATATGAATGCATAGTGATGATATATTTTTATCTTCTCACTATAAAGGCATTTTGTAAATTATTTCTCATACTATGATCTTCAATTAATGATTTCATTATTTAGTGCATTATATTTTCACTAATTAAAACAGTAATATGACAATTTATTAATCATTTGTAGAAATATTATACAGTGGTGTCTCACACTTCAAATTTATTTCATTCTTGAAGTCTGAATCAATTTTATTCATTAGAAATAATGGAAAGTGAATTAATCCATTTCATATCCTAACCAATGCTTACTTTTATGAACTTAAAACAGCAAAAACTTGAAATTTAAAGTAAAACTGGCACAATTAAATGCACTAATAATAAAGCTATACACCAACCAAAACTGAATATTATCTGGCTAGAAATGACTATAGCCATTTCTAGTCTGATAATATTCAGCTTTGGTTAATGTATAGCTTTAAACATATTGGGTGTAGTAAGGATGTTTGAGAACTAATAATAAATTAAAACATGAAAACAATAAATAAAATACATAAATACTCTATAATAAAATGAAAATTGCATTTACTGTTCATACATTGTCAACTTTAGCATCTTAAACATGGCCAGCAGATGCCACAAGTGTACTGCTTTCATGCTTATTGCAAAGCATACTTTTTCATCTCAATTGTTGATATTGTAGTCTCCCTCTTACTTGTTAGACTTTGTTGCTTCCATACACTTTTTGGTTAATAAGGTTATAATTATCAAATATCATGAAGCCCGATATGTATATAGAAGTATAAGCAAATAATTGCCTTAAATAANATCTTTTAAGGATGGGCTCCTTCTGCTTTTCAATCATCACGTTCTCAAAAGGCTGATAAGTTTAAACAAAATCCTGAAGATTTTATGGATAATGAGGTATTTGTATATTTATACTTATTTATGTGTATAAAGTAATATTTTAACTTCTACTTTCTTTACATACTCTTCTTTTACTTTAACTTTTCCTGATAAAAACTGATTTATTTTTCAGTGTTAAATGTCATATTTCTTATTTTGACATCATTTGAGTATAAAGTATATATATGTATAAAGTAGCAAGCATGTGATGCAATTACATTGCTTATATATACATGACATAGTCTACATTAAATTCCTTTTATGTTTCAATGTGGATTGTATTTGTTTTCATTACAGTTAAATAATTTCGAGGATCTCTAAGAATCTGCATGCGGGACCATCTGTAAATTATGTAATGCTATTTTTACACTTTTCAACTACTCTCTCTTAATGTTGTTTAATGCCTTGCACAATCCCATCCTTGTATTCTAGATCCAGCTCCACCTTTTTGTAATGCAACAATTATCTGCATAACCATTCATTCACTCAAATCTGCATTGCATAATTTATAGATAACCCTTATTTTTATAAAACAAAGAATAAGGTAAAATTAATCATGTTGATTGTCTTTGTGAGAAACAGATATTTAGGAAAAATCATAGAATATAAAAATTAAAAAATTGCTTTTAAAAAATAAAAAATGTAAATTTTAGAAGTTAAAATAGAACCTCATCATAATGAAATCAGATGCACTGTCATTATCATCTAGGTCTTAATCATTTTCATCTCAAACAACTATAAGTATGAAAGTAATTAGGAAAGTATTTAATAAGTATATAACTTCTATAAAAGTATATACATATTACAAATAAATTCTTAATTCTTCAAGAAAAATTTCTGTACATTTAAAATTAAGTTTAGTAATTTATAATTATTATCGCCAATAAAGAGCCTGATGTTATACAGCAGTTGATGTAGTGCTATTGTAATGTATTAGATTTTGTAAGTTGTTTATATCAAGACTAAGAAATCTGTATTTAATATATTGGCTATCAAAAGAGATGCAACAGAAATTGATTGATTGATTATTTGTAAGACATGAGTAATATTTAAGATTTTTTGTTTTAATAATTGAATAATAAACTAATTTTAAAATAATAAAGTAATTTTTTGTTTTATTTAAAATTTCTTAATTGATTATTCTCCTAAGTTTGTGAAGATTAGTTTTACTAATCTGAAGAAATTGAATGATTATATTTTATTTTTTGTAGTCTATATTCAATTTAAATCTCAAATATTAAATTGAATATAAAAGAAATTTTAATAATGTAAATTACTTATTAAGTTAAATTACATCTTGATCCAAATAATATTGCATTATTTATGACAGAAAAAAGATACCATTAAAATTTTGCTTATAATTTTATAATTTGTATGCTGTAGATAAAATTATTTAAACTTGTTTAAATTTAATACATTTTAGGATCTTGGAGTTTTTGGTATTGCTTCACGAAGAGTACAAACTACAGACAATTTTAGCTATAAAGAAGAGGAAAGCAGAAAAAGAAATTTTCCAGTATTTTCAAGCGGTCCTATTCCTGGAGTACCTCCTCTCAAAGAATTAGTGAAACCTGTTAGGTAAACGTTAAAACTATGATATTTAAAAATTTTTATAATTATATGTTTAAGCATTTTAAAAAAGTAATCTTAAAAATTGGAATTTTAAAATTTATAGAGAAACAATTGGAGTAAGATTGCTGCAGAAAATGGGATGGAAACAAGGTCAAGGTATAGGTCCAAGAATTGAAAAGAAACAAAAACAAGTTTCTAGTGATGGAAAAAAGATCTATGGATGTGCTTTACCTCCAACTGAAGATGAAGTAAGGATGAAATAATTAGGATTAGTAATAAACATATAAATAATTTATTTTTTATTAATCTCTTAACTATTTTCTCTAAGATATCAACAGATGCATATCATTTTGTAATATTTTCATATTATTATTAAAAATTAACTTGAATATTTTAATTTTATTTGTTTATGACAATTATTAATAAATTACCATCTAAATAGCATTTGCTATTATATGCTGTTTTCAATACAAAAAGCTATTTTTTATTAGTTTCCTGAACATGTGGGTGAATAATTATGTTTCTACTGAAGAAATAAATTTGTTCAGTAGAAACAAAGTACTTAAGTACTTCAATGAATTGAATTGATGAAAACTTTCCACACTTTACTGCAGGAAAAGTAGAAGTTTTTTTTGTCAATTCAATTCATAGAAACAAAGTATTTTCTCTGATTGATGTTCTGATTTAAATCTAAAATTAATTATAAACAATAATAATTTCATAGCATAATCTTATNTTTTTATATCAATTCCAGAAAATTTGTATAAATAAATACATTTAATATAAATATTAATAAAGTATATTGAACCTTATTGTTATATTTTAATAAGTTGTGAAACTAAGGCTCCATTTTCTATAACAGTATCTTAAATATTGTAAAAATGAAACAGGTGTATATTGATTTCAAGTAAAACAGTTATATCAGATTGACTCCAAAATATTCAGCTTTTTTTAAATTGCAGGTGAAAGTCAAAAATCACACATATATATTTGAACAATTGTATAGAAAATATTTTCATTGAATTAATTTTTAAAATTATATTCAGTACTTAGAATCTTTATAATTTTGTATTGTAATTTGTATAAACCATTACAACAACTTTTAAAAAATAACATAAATTATAATTATATAAAACTATTTCAAGATTTTAAGATCAGAATTCTAGTTTAGGCTAACATTTGCAATATAAGTTGATCTTAAACATACAGTAAGCTAGAACTGAAATGTGGCTGTAGTACATGGTATTTTTATTGGTTATATGTCAAAGATTTTCAGGCTTAAAAGGTTTACTTATATGCAGCAATTTACAGTGAAGTAATAAATTAATAATAATGAATTAAGTTATTAGTTGTATAATAATAAATCTAGATATTTCTAGACTTTTTTAGTATTTAGTTTTAGCATTTATTTTATTTATTTAGCAAAATACGTATATTTTTTAAAATTCTTTAAGTGGAATGAATTATGAAGTGTCTACACTAATTTTTTCATGAAATTAGTTTAACCACTTTAATTTTAGAAGATTCATTAGCAACTTTGAGATAACTTTTAGCAATGTTTAAAAATTAGAACATAATGTGTATTCATTGACATTGTCTCAACTCATTTTGCTATTGCAAATTTATAAAATTTGTTACATTGTTACATAAATTTGGATTTATTACTTCTTTTGAGATCATATACTCACAATGAGAAATAAGTGATAGGAGTTGATCACTGATCATTTTTTATCAATAAATATAAATTTTTAATGAATTTCACATTCATTTAATTTGTTGAATAATGATACTATTAAAAAAATTCATTAATATTCATTATTCATTACCCAGATACAATAAATTTAAAATAATTTTATTTTTACTCTTTATGCAAAATATTGAATTTACAAATAAAAATTATATATTCAGTACATTTTTTCTAGATTCTAATATTGATTTGTTGTCTTTCTGTCTTTTTCTTACTACAAAGATATGGTCTCTGTCAAAAAGTTCTTCCAGTTTTTAAATTGTAATGAAATTACTTCTTTTACTTCAATTGCTTTTTGTTCTCTCTAAATAGAAAGAACTAATAGAATAAATAGAACTTGTCAAATGGGAACTGTGTTCCTATTGATAAGTTCTCCTCAGCAATTCTGTACTTACTTCCAAAAGAATTATCACTTTTTCTCATAATTTAGGAGTAATTTGGTGCTATTTCTCAGGATATACAATTTTCTCTTTCAATCAATCTTCTATAATTTTCTCACAATTATTTTAAAAGTAATGGATTTAATTTCACTTCTGTTAAAATATTGACAAAAATAATAGAAATATTGTTTGGTATTAAACTTTAATATTGCTTTAATTTTTTTTTTATTAGGATTTATACTCTAATGGCTGGTACTTGGATGTGATTATTTTTATGTTTTAATTTTTTAGTGGGAAAGTTATTCCTCTGTTCAGTTAGAATTTCATCATTGACATTTATGTACCCAAGCTATTTAATTACCATCAACGTATTATTATACATGAATATCTTTATTATAAACATAATGATTTTGTTTAGAATTGAATAGATCTATTTGAAATTATGTTTAGAAATATTGTACATTGACCTTCTACAAAACAACTAAGAATAAGAAACTTTATTCTTATTATTTTGTACAATGAAATAATATAATATTGTAAAATGGTCATATTTCTCAATATGATGACACACAATATATTGGGATCTAATAACAAACTCAAAATATTTATATTTTTCTTTGTCATTTTCTTTATTGAAGTTTTAATTAAAATTTATATTCTGCTTTAATAGGAAATATATATTAAAAGACAAATTCTTGAAGATCAAATAGAAGAAATAATTATCAACTTTCCAAAACCTGATGTATTGATACTAAGCAAAATGAGTGTCATAATTAATCGGGCTAATAATATGCTATAATTAATAATTAGAAACTAAGTAATTTGGTACTAGAGGTAGATGTTAGGCACCATCTTTTATCTAGATTAATAATTTATTAAATATAAATCTCTCTCCAAACCCAATTTATTAGTATAAAGCCAAATCAATTGTCATGTAAGATTGGGCTATTTTCCGGTGATTATAATTTTAATAATTAATTTGTCCTAGAGGCACCTGATGCCTCTCTCTAGGGCAAATTAATTAGTAATTAAAATTATAATCACTGCAAAATAGTTTGATCTTATGTGAAAGTTGATTTGGCTTTAATTTATTAAATGTAGTATAAATTGCTTCTTGTTTGGATAACTATGTTAATTTTCTATTCAGTATTAATATGCCTCAAAACCAAACTTATAAATGACCACAAATTTATTAAATAATTTAGAACATTCTAGAAAAAAAGAACTAGTCTGGAGTGTGACTTGAACCTGCAACTTCCACTAACATGTGATGTGCTTGCCAGTTATGCCATCCAAACTCTTAGAAAGTCTTTCCTTCTAGACATATTTAAATTTAGATATAACCATTCAGTTACAGTGACAGTTTGGTGTGACTTCTTTGCTTGTGACATATATATTCCTCCACTCTATTAGTTTCTAATTATTAATTCTAGCATATTAATAGCCCAATTAATAATAGTAATTGTTTGGCTTAGAAGAAATAAATAATTTTCTAAGATAATATTAATCAGAAATGAACAATCTTTGATTTTATACTGTAATAATATAGTTACAATTAAGTTTCTATTTTACAGAATGATGATGATGATGATGATCCATATGCTATTGGTCACACGTTTGCTCCAAAAGATATTGAGATTCTACCATATGTTCCTAAGAACAATCTACAAGGAATAGGATATTCTGGTTTGAATAAAAATCCAGTTCTTTCTTCTCATATAAATTTATTTGAGCCAACACATACAGCAACTATATTAGAAAAAAAGAAGAAATTATTAATTTCTGGTCAAGTAAGATTTAATTGTGAAATAACCGTGAAATAATAATAATTTCAGTTTTCTATAATTTCTCTAATATTGTATGTATATTAATTATTGGATCTTCTAATCTTCATATTTTCAGGCTTTTGGAGTTGGTGCATTTGAAGATGAAGATGATGATATATATGCCAAAGATGATATGACCCAGTATGATTACTTTTTGGAAGGAACTTCAAATAAACAAGACACTAAAGAGAAACCTAAAAGTACATGTTTAATTCTGTTTTAAATGTTTATTAGATTTTCATTCATTATTTTACACAAAGAATGTGATAAAATTAAATTCAAAGTTTGGATAACATTTTTCCATTTATTAAGTTTTTTATAGCAGAATTTTTAATCTCATACTCTCATATACTTGAATGATGTGCATTTTGAGTCAATATAATTATTAGAGTGGTTTTTCCTGATTGCCTTTAATGATACAACTTTGATGTTTTGCATTTCTTCACAGTGCTCTGTATTACAATTTATAATAAATTTTTAAACAATATCAATAGTTAATTATAGATATTAATTAAGTAAATATAACTGATATTTTAAAAATATAATAAAAATGATTGATGATAAGACTAAACAAAATGGGTTATTTAAAATAATGAAGAATGTATTAATAATGTTAAAAAAAATTAAAAATAAGCAGGTGATAGTTAAATTAAGTATCCAGTGGATGTTATGATGATGACCCTTTTTTAATTTTAGATTTATTTGGTAATTTACTTGATATTGCTTTTTGAATACACTACTTTATTTGCAGATTGTCATTAATGCAATAGAATTTAAATTAGAAAATTCTTCATATTTACTATTTTATCTTAATCAAAAGATGCTTATTTAGATTATTATTATGTATTTTATTAGCATCTTATATAGTTTATTATTATTATATTTTTAGAATTTATTGATTGTTGTTTAAGGTCTATACTTCTAATCATTAAGATTTTTAATTATTTATAATGGTGATTTAAATTGAAAGGCACTTGGCATCTGTTATTTCTGTGTAAAAGAACAATTTTTTTACATAATACTAACAAACTTTGAGATAGTAATGTATCATTGGAAAAAGTGAAAAGATTTTGTTCCACAAACATACAAATTATGATTTTATAGTTACTTGTAGATAATTACTTTATTATATATTTTTTTAATAAATTTAAGAAAAGCAACAACCTGTTTAGATGAAAGTCATGATAAAGATTTTACTTTTATAGTATAAACTGATAAAAACTGTAGCATTACATCTATGTATTTGTACATAGATAATTTATTTTTAATATCAATAATAATCAGAGCTGGAACTTCAACAGTATATAAAGACACTAAAAAAACCTTATAAACTTTTCCAGCAACTAAATTCAGACTGAAAATGTTTGTTTTCATTAAATTTAGTTGCTGGAAAAATGCGTAATATGTGTTTAGTGTCTTTTTTATTCTTGATATGTGAAATGATATTAAGTTAAACAATTTATGCTTTTCAGATTTTATTTTATGAAATTTGATATAAATTAATATTTAAAAGTTTATATTAGAAATAGTGAAAATTGTATATTTTAATTTATTCAAAAAAAATCTATTTTTAATTAGGAAAGAATGAAAATAAAGAGGAGATGATAGAAGGGTTTTGTCTTGCTATTAAATCACTACTTAGGAAAAAGAATTATCCTCCTCCATCTCTTCCACCCAATTTTAGACCAATTCATCAGCCAAAGCATAATCCACTACAAAAACAAACATTATTGGATAATCAATTTTTAGATCGTCATAATATGAATGCTTATGAAAGAAATGCAGTTTTGACAGAAGAATCATCTTCGACTGATAAATGTATGTAATTTAAATTTTTCAAAATTTGTGTCAAGTATATCAAAGTTATTTCTGATATTTAACTTTCATTTATATATAATTTTGAAGGTTCTGTATTTGATCTTCTTTCAACACATGATAAACAAAGATTGGAACAAGTGAAGAAGCAGATTCAAGAGAAAGGACAGACTTTGCAAGACAAACAGATTACAACACAAGAAACACAAAAATTGGAATGTGAAAAGATGCAAGAAATTATTTCAGTCTCTTCAAAGGAAAAACAAAATCAATGTTTTAAACCTTTTCAAAATGATAAAGCCAAGCAAGCTCGTTATGAGCAGTATCTTACACTTATGAAAATAGAAAAGAAAGGTTAAAAAAAATTGAAAAATTTTTCGATGTGATATTTTAAAAATTATTTTTTCAAAATTAAATTTACATTACTTTTATTCACATAGATTGTTTAGAACAGCTCCAACCAAAATCTATGACTGAATGGGAAAAACAAAGAGAAAAAGAAGAATTTCAACGGGCTGCTATTTTGTATCGACCATTATCATCAACATTGAATTCTCGATTCATATCTTCTTCAATTTTAGAAAATGATAGAGAAATAGAAATAAGAGTAGATGAAGAGGTTTGTAATTTTACTATTAAGTGAAAATTTGTACTTTTCATCTATTACATATAATGATTAAAGTCGGAAAGTTGAGGTGCTTCTCCTTTATATTATTTGTGCAGAGAACTGTTTCAAATTATCACAGGGTGGTTATTAAGTTTGTAAGGAACTGCAACACCACTGTAAGGATGGCAATACCGTTATGATGGTCTGCCTTAAGTGGAAGGCACAGTGACCCTTGCTTTTCCCATGATCTGTCAGGATGACATGAGATGTCTTTTGGATGTATGGGGGTGCGGTTGCAGGACGCAGAGAGACTCACACAGAAGCCAGATTTACTCAATGAATCACATTTATTAAGGTATAAAACACATGCTTACAGATGGATTACAAAACTGTTGTCCCATGGGAGATGCAACGATGAAGTGAAGGATGGTTTGTCCCCTAAGTCCAGATGGATGACTCCTGAAGAAAGTTGTTTTCCAAGTTATGATGTGGAAGAAAGTTCATTCACACAGTCCTTTCTGATGATGTCCCAGAGATCGTTTGTCCCCAAAGTCATGGTGCAAAAATCCAGAAGATGTTTATTTGATGGGACAGCAGGAAGCAGGAAGAATATGTTATGCTCCCACTGGATCAACTTAGTTCTTCATTCCTGGATCTGTCCGGTACTGTGATGTTGGTGGACTCCCTAACTTCAAAACCTCATGTCCTTGGGATTTTATATGATTTTCACCCAAAATCCCGCTTCTTGGTTGGTCTGAACAGTGGTTCCCTGTAACTCTATTGGTCCCTGATCTGTTGCCAGGGATGAGATTTGGGCTGTGGAGTGGTCAAACACTCCTGCCCAGGCTGTTTCCCTCTGGGGGACCTCCCTCTGTTCCTGGGCAAGCTCTTCCCCATGTGACCATCATGCAAATTTCTGCTAAATGTGTTTTTCCTGTCTTGGAGAAGGTGCAGCTGGGTTAAATCAGTCCCAGCTGCTCCCCCTCTGAAGGAGCGTCCACAATTCCTGCTTTGACCTCTGGGGAAAGTTTGATGGTCACCTCACACAGAGTTCAATCTCCCTCATAATCTTCGATTGGGGATATGTCAATTAGGTCTTGGAATGTGACAATTAAATCATATTGCATCCCGGTCCTGTTTACAAAATAAGTCACTGGTTTATTGTACCTATTTCAACAGCCAGTTTCCCGTTGAAAGGAGAGGTCCTGGACTCACAAGTTTATGATCATTTAGAGGGGATATTAGTTCCTTTTTATTCACTTTTTGGTATTTTGTGTATTTTTTTCTATTTCTGTTTATAAATCTGTTATTAATTAAAAATTCAATAATTTTTATTAAATGTTTTTTGACATTTCGATATTTAAATGCCTTTTTCTGATGTAAAATAACAATGTTCATTTATAAATTTTTCATTATCATATTAATCTGAAAAAGAAACTAGAACTAATATATATGCAAAGTATTTTAAGATTTTTGAAATAATTTGTTTTAATATTTTAATAAAATAGAGTGATCAAAATGATCAGAAAAAAGCTGCTGAGATGAAAATGTTTGGTAAATTGACAAGAGAGAAATTTGAATGGCATCCAGCAAAAGTTCTCTGTAAAAGATTTAATGTACCAAATCCATATAGTGAGTAAGTATTTAACTCTCTGTAAATGTAGCATAATTTTGATTATATTGTAATTTTTAAAATATTTATAAAGAAATAATAATTTATAAAAACACAATATATTTAGGTTAAATAAATTGATGGATATTTAAAAATAATAATTATTTTTTAATAAATGATTGTATTTAATCTATATCAGTGGTTCCCAATTAGTTTTTCCTGCATACCACTTCAAGAAAGAGCTCAAACTCGCGTACCCCTTATAGGAGAAATACATATTAATCCATACTAATATTATAAATTTGAAGGTAATTCTGTCCGTCTGTCATTTTTTTCATGTCTAAACCACTGAACAGATTTTAATACAATTTGGCACAGAGATAGTCTACATGTTGGAGATAGGCTACATTTTACTGTGAAAAAATATCTAATTCCCACAAGAAAATTCGATATAATGTGGGTGAAGCTGTGGGTAGACAGGTAGTGATAAATAGAATAAGTTTTTTTTACATTTATTACCTTTAAAATACAATTCTAATAATAATGAAAATAGCATAAGGTTATTTAATTTTAATGTGACAAATGTGCACGATTATCTTTGCATAACTTTGTAAAATCTGGTCACTTTTTGGTCAGCTTCAGTCTCGAGTCATCTTCGGGTCGAAGTCGGTGACAATGTTAAGTTTTCATGTTTGTCATGGCCGAAAATCCACTTTCGCAGAGGTATTTTGTGCAAAATGGTAGTAAATATTTTACTGCCACTTTCCTGACATTACAATAATGATAATTGTACAATTAACACAATTTGTGTTAATTGTACAATTTTTGTTTCTTGCATAAGAATTTCATTTAGGTATTGTCACAAATGCATTTTTTGATAAAATTTCGAAAATATTTTTAGTTATAAATAAACAAATTTGTGCATTCGACATCGTGTTGTAAATTGCCGAATTTTTGATGGTCCACCCATTATTTTTTTGATTGCTTCATTTTGTGCATTTAAATTTTAAATTGACTGATTTTAGATTGCTGCGCATACCCCCTTCGTGCAATTTCGCGTAACCCTGGGGTATGCGTACCACTAATTGGGAACTACTGATCTATATAAAATTTTAAGAGAGATTTTTCTACTAAACTTTTGTAGAATAAAACATTAATATATCAGGGATTTTTTTCAACTTTCTCTTTCCTGTGGCTTTATTGTTTTAATCATACCTGTCATATTAAGGTCTCCATAATGAGAGTGGCTGGGGGTGAGGGGATAAAGCCAGACCACCCATGAAAAATTACTGGGGGTTTTTTAATTTCACAGTTCTAATCCTAAGTCCTCAAGAATGGTAGGCTGATGTCTTAGCTACCTTGCTGATTTTTCTACATCTATTACTNTTATTTTTTTTAATAAATGATTGTATTTAATCTATATCAGTGGTTCCCAATTAGTTTTTCCTGCGTACCACTTCAAGAAAGAGCTCAAACTCGCGTACCCCTTATAGGAGAAATACATATTAATCCATACTAATATTATAAATTTGAAGGTAATTCTGTCCGTCTGTCATTTTTTTCATGTCTAAACCACTGAACAGATTTTAATACAATTTGGCACAGAGATAGTCTACATGTTGGAGATAGGCTACATTTTACTGTGAAAAAATATCTAATTCCCACAAGAAAATTCGATATAATGTGGGTGAAGCTGTGGGTAGACAGGTAGTGATAAATAGAATAAGTTTTTTTTACATTTATTACCTTTAAAATACAATTCTAATAATAATGAAAATAGCATAAGGTTATTTAATTTTAATGTGACAAATGTGCACGATTATCTTTGCATAACTTTGTAAAATCTGGTCACTTTTTGGTCAGCTTCAGTCTCGAGTCATCTTCGGGTCGAAGTCGGTGACAATGTTAAGTTTTCATGTTTGTCATGGCCGAAAATCCACTTTCGCAGAGGTATTTTGTGCAAAATGGTAGTAAATATTTTACTGCCACTTTCCTGACATTACAATAATGATAATTGTACAATTAACACAATTTGTGTTAATTGTACAATTTTTGTTTCTTGCATAAGAATTTCATTTAGGTATTGTCACAAATGCATTTTTTGATAAAATTTCGAAAATATTTTTAGTTATAAATAAACAAATTTGTGCATTCGACATCGTGTTGTAAATTGCCGAATTTTTGATGGTCCACCCATTATTTTTTTGATTGCTTCATTTTGTGCATTTAAATTTTAAATTGACTGATTTTAGATTGCTGCGCATACCCCCTTCGTGCAATTTCGCGTAACCCTGGGGTATGCGTACCACTAATTGGGAACTACTGATCTATATAAAATTTTAAGAGAGATTTTTCTACTAAACTTTTGTAGAATAAAACATTAATATATCAGGGATTTTTTTCAACTTTCTCTTTCCTGTGGCTTTATTGTTTTAATCATACCTGTCATATTAAGGTCTCCATAATGAGAGTGGCTGGGGGTGAGGGGATAAAGCCAGACCACCCATGAAAAATTACTGGGGGTTTTTTAATTTCACAGTTCTAATCCTAAGTCCTCAAGAATGGTAGGCTGATGTCTTAGCTACCTTGCTGATTTTTCTACATCTATTACTCATTTTTTAACTATTTCATTATAACTTTTTTCTTAAATATAGAAATAAATGAGCAAAGGAAAATATTAATTTTATCATTATTCCATCCATGATTTACACTTTCTATTGAATAGTAAATAAATTATGTTTTGTTCATGCATATTAAATGAATTCTTCCAATTGCTAGCATGTAAATTTATGCCTACAATAAATTCATACTTTAACACTTTCTTTAAGAAAATACAGATTTATTTGATTTCAAAACCAAAAAAATAATAATATTTTCTCTTATTTATTCTTCAATGTAAAGAAAACAAATAATTTGGCTATAGATGTATTATTTAATTTTAATGCATCTGTAAGTTTTCTTTTTGAAATAATTTTTAAGTAATAATGTAGAAAAACACTAATTGAAATATATTTGTACACTAATATTAGATTTAATTTCTTACTTTTTTAGTATAAAATGTAATATCTCTGTGTATTTGTTGAGTTTTTCAAAACTTATTATTTTTTTTTTTAAGACATTATGAATAAACATTTAAGAGCAGAAATTATTCTGCTTAAAAGCAAATTTCACACATTTTTTTTATTTTTTCATATTTGTCAATAAAAATAATTCATTGAATTTTCTTTTATGTTATGAAATAATTTTTTTTTTCATTTACTTAATGAAAGTAAATTATATTTTTACAGTTGTACTATGGTTGGTTTACCAAAGGTGAAGAGAGATAGATATTCATTATTTAATTTTCTTACTGTGCCAACTGAAAGTAATCTTCCAAAACCCATTGATACTTCTTCACAATCTCAAGAAACAGTTTCATCTGAACCAATACAAAAAGGTAGAACTTTCATATATATAAATTATTTAAGAGATTTATTATTTAATATGAATATATACATATTTCAGAAATTCGTATCATAGATGGTCACTCAGTTAAAGAAGAGAAGCATAAAAAGGAAACAAAGAAACTATTAACATTGGTATGCTGCTCTTACATTTTTAATCCAAAATATTGTATATATATCTCAATTATCATCTCTATAAAAGTAGAATAGTAATTAATTAATTAGACAAGTCACGGACTTGATGAATTATTTGGTGTTTTTAAAAATTTTGTTCAAAAAAGAAAACAAGCAAAAAGTATAAATGCTGTATGATATTTACTTTACAATATTTTTTGGTTATTATTAAAACATTAAGCTTAATAATAACTACAAAATAAAGTATTCATCAGTTATATCTCTGGAATCTGCCAAGACAATACATATTCTTTTTACAGTTTTGATAGTAAGAGATTGAAGGGTTGGAACATGCTAAAATATCCAGGAAAAGTTGCCTGAAAGAAATTGAAAAAATGCAAAAGAGAGCAATGAACAGTTTAATAGGATAAGAAATTGTACGAAATTCCAGTTAATATTTAATAATATGATTATAAATACAACAAAGTACAGTCTATTGAAAGTTCAAAAAGTACTTAAAAGTTTCTAGAAAGGATATATAACCATGATATTAGCCAAATAGACTATAAATGTTAGAGAAGGATACAAGCAACAGTACAAAATCCACCAAGAGAAAAAAGTGAAATTGTCCAAATCCATGGAACAAATCTTTAGTGCTCTTTTATTAAATATGCTAAATAATTTTTCAAGGTTTATTTTGTCATATTTCCTAGAAGATTGTGTTCTATTCTCCATTTAACAACACGTGACAGTTGAGTTTTATCTTTGATTTTTATTTTATTCAATTTTTGTTGTTATTTGTTGCATTTGATTCTTTGGTTTTTTGTCATTTTTCTGTTCATTTTTAAATCTGTAGATTTTAGGCTGGTTGGCTGAGACAGTCAAGGCCAACCAGCATATCACTCTGGGGGACCTGGAATTTAATCTGAATGAGCCACCTTGGATTTTTTGTGGTCAGTAAGACCTGGATGTGATGGATATGGAAAAAGTTACTCTTAGTGCAAAAATTTTTTAAAATTCCATAGAATTTGATGATGAAATAGTTTTCATGTTCCTAGAAGAAATTAAATATTAATCAAAAATAAGATTACTATTCAGTAAATAATTCCTTTTGTAATCTCTTACAGATTTTATTTATTTAAAAAGTAATAAGTTTAGTATAGTGCCAAATCAATAGATACCACATTAACTTTTTTCGTTTTGTTTATTATATGTGAATATCTAAATATTTTAAAATCACAATAATAATACAAAGAATTTTTTTCTTTTTAGGAAAAAAAGGATGATGATGGCAGACCTTCAATGGATTTATTTAAGGCAATATTTCAAAATACATCATCAGAAGATAGCAATTCTTCAGAAGAAGAAGTTTCAAAAGGAAAAAATACACTTGTATCAAATGCTTTGGATTCTTCACAAAATGAATCAAACGTAAATGTTACTAATGCTTCATCAAGTAATGAAAATTCCAAAAAAACTGTTCCGGCATTTGGTATTTTTGCAAATATTGATTTAATTGCAATTAATCAACAAAAAGACATTGAAAGTAATGTTGATAAGAAAATGAATGAACATTTTTCAAACAAAACTCAAAATCCACCAACAATAGAAACAAAGAAAGTAGAAAATTCTGAAAATAGTTTTTATGGACCAAAATTACCTCCAACTCTATTAAAATCTACCTCAGATGAAGGTAAACTATTATAGTTATTGATAGTTTAATACTTTAAGCATTTTTTATTTTTTTTTAACTTATATATATTTTTACATAGATAAAAAGAAAAAAGAAAAGGTTTATTACAAGAAGAATAAGAAGGATAAACATCATAAACATAAACATAAGGTTAGATTTTAAATTTGTATTTAAAATATTTAAATTACTATTTCATATAATTATTACATTTCAAATTATTTTAGTCAAAATCAAAGAAGACAAAACACAAGCATAAACTAAAACATAAAAAACTGAATCAGAAATCAACTTCAAGTAGTGAAAATACATCAGAATCAGAAACAGAAATGCCATCAAATTTTCAAATTTTGCAAAAGTAAGTGCTAGGTTATTGAAGATTTTAAATACTTTATCAGTTTTTAAAACATTAAAATAACAAATTGAAATTAAATTTACAAAAGGATATCAAAAGATATACAATGAATAATATGCATTTTTTCCACAGAAAATTTTGTGAGGTGATTTTTTAGTATTATTTTGGAAAAGTTTTGATTGGATAACCTTTATTTTAAAATTGCTTTTCAATTAATAAATTATTTTTTTTAACAATAATGTTAAAAGCCAATAAATTAGTTCTAATACAAATATTTTGTATTCTTTAAGATCAGAAAAAGAAAGACATTCTGTATTTAAAATAACTACAATAACTTTACAAAAATAATATTTTTTATTCACTAAACATTCATACTGGTATTATTATAAGGACTATAATAGAAGTGACGCACAAACTTTTCGTTTAAATAGATTTGATTTATACAAAGTATCTCTAGAATGATTTGCAGTTATTACTTAATAGTCTGAATGAAACAAAATGATTCAGAAAAAGATTTGTTGATAAAAATTTATTTACTTCCTTGATAATAGGAAAAATATAGAAACTGAAATAAGCACATTTATAATTACACAGTGAATTTTTTTGTTTCAAGATTTCCTATGAAACTGTTTTATCTAAATTATAGTAATGCAATAGCTCTGTGTGAATATTGCCATAAAACAAAGTCTTCAAAGATTTCTAGTGAGGTAGTCTTTGATAAATGAAAAAACATTAATTCATCCATGCCTTACATACAGAAATAACTATTCAAGATTTGCATTAAAAATTTCATACTACTGCAATATTTGTCAGTCCTCTAGAAATAAATAGATGAGATAATTACTCAAGAAAAGGATTGTTCTCAGAAACAAAACCATGTTATACATTATGTACATATGCTAGAATGGCTAATTATTCTGAATTTCTTGATATCTAGACAAACATACGTGGTGTGTGTGTACTAAATATGGGGATTGAATTTATTAAAAAAAACTTTTTGGCAGAAGTGATTCAATTTAGTATTCCTTTGCACACATTAATAATTTTCATATGTCCCTCATGGCACAATCTTTATGGAATGCTGTTTGTTCCCCAGATTAAAATTTACTTTGAAAGAGAGACTGTACAGAGAGAACTAAAGTGGTCAGTTGTGGCCTGCCAGCCTGTTGAGGGCTTGTTTCCTAAATTAAAATTGACTGAAATTTTGTCTTTCAAAGCAAATTTTGGAAATCAAAATGATGTAAAGAGGAAACTAAATAGCATAAATACTTGCATGCTCTATTTGTGTGTGTGTGTGTGTGTGTGTGTGTGTGTGTGTGTATCATTGGAGGATCAAATTTTTATTATAAATTCAGTCCCTAAAATTATTTTTATGCTACAAGGTGCACCTACTAGTATAGAATTCAAATAAACTATAGCTTCCTAATTTGTTGTACAAATGTTAGATTAAGATAATTGATGTGTTTTTGAACTATAATTGCATATTTTTTTTCTTTCAGATTGCATCAATTACAGAGATTGAAAGACCTGTGATGTGTACATTTGTGTAAATAGTAATTTAAATAAAAAAAATAATAAACAATCTAATTAATTTGAACCGTTTCAAGCATACTCATGATGATATATTTCTTGAGTAATGTTGAGTGCTTAGGCCACTATAAGGTGATTTTACCAGATACATTTAGTTCCATGTGTAGTGTTGTCATTAAATTTCAATAGGGACAAATAGTAAACAGATTATTTTATAAATATTTCAATGCACTTCTGACTATATTTTCATGGGAAGCCCATAAAAATTAATTAGAAATAGTCTCAAGCTTTTATTTTTGGTTACCAAGAATACTATGAAAGATAGAAACCAATAGGAATAATAAAAAAAAACAATTTTTTTAAGTTTATCAGTAGAATTTATCATCCCAGAACACAGAAAATTTATTACTTTTTTTGTTTAGTGTTCTGGGATAAAAAAAATTTTGATTGTGAAATATACTTCATGGTTAGATCAGATATGGTGATTTATAGAGTACTTTTTGACTTGAAAATATTTACAGAAGTTCTAGCTTTCCATGCATAGAATTTCTATGTAATAAGTATTATAAAACCTTCCACTTTTTTATAGCAATTTCTTTAATTTAACTAAAGAAATTGCTAGAAAAAAGTGAAGGTTTTATAATACTTAATTACATTCAAAATTAAAATCATTAAATTTCAAATGGGATTCCATTAAATCAAGATTTTTTTATTTATATATATAGCTATATAAACTAACTATTGCTTCCATAATGGTTGGAAATTGATCAAGACTGCTATTAGTTAACATTAGAGTATAAGATGCTGAGTGTAAATTCAATGTTAAAAATTTGAAATTTTCAGATTGGGTTATGAAACTGTTTTGAGGAAAATGATTAAAACCATTTTAATATATAAATCTTTTCTTTGTCATCATTTAATGTTGAACAAGAATACTGCAAATGATATATTTTGAAGATTATTTTGTGCCAAGTTACAGCATAACTTTTAATCTGTGCTAAATCTCTAGACAACATTAATAGAGGCACTTTATGATTGCCTAGTATCAAAGTTGAAATGAAAATCTGAACTGGGTCATCAATTTTTTGTTGTATTGACACTCATTCTCACTGTAGTTATACAAGGAAACAAAAAAGAAACTTTAATACAAAAAATGGTTAAAAATAAGTACTGTATTTACTTATTATAAAAAATTATGAATTCATTCATTTCTTTAAATGTCTATAAACAAATTTTAAGTTGTTAGAAAAGTATTACATCTGTTTTTTCTCTTAGGATAAAGCCAATCCAGAGAGAGATCAAATTGAGAACTTTTTACCTCAAGACATTCATTCAAAATAACATTTTGCAAAAATTCCAAGTTTTGAAACGTCGATCTCGGCCACACTCAATTGGAAGTGGAGAATATGCCAATTGCAGGAATAGTCATCCTGGGAAATTTATAATAAAAAATATTACGGCAATAGCTGAAAAAGCATTACAATAAAATGAAAAAGTCTCTGAGTTGCCTACAGACAATTGCAAAAATTCAAAACGCACAAACTGTTTTATAAGTGACATTGAAATTTTTTTTTTACTTTGCTTCTGATCAGTTCAGTCACTCTTTACATTGCTGCCTACTTGCAGTAGAGACAAGTTGTTTCCTTACCAAACCAAATGTCATTTTTTTCCTTCAAAACTCTGATACTTTTAATTCAAACCAATGCAATAGTCATTCATTCCCCACAAGAAAAATTTTGCAAATTAAACATTTAACATCTTTGGTTAAATAAAACTTCTATTTCACTATCATTTTATCAAATAAAAAAAAATGTTGAAATATACTTTAAATCAAAAATATGTTTGCATTTTCAAACAATAATAATAATGGAAAAGAAACCAGTTAAAAAACTAAAAAAGTTCTTTTTACAAAAAATATCATTAAATAGGCCTACTTTAAAATTTTCTGTGCAACATTAATTTGATTTTTCTAATAATTTTTTTCATCAGTTTAAACTACTGTAATACTGTAATAATAATTATTAATTCATTGGTAAACTATTGCTTTATTTTGTATGCAATAATTTTTGATCCTGAAAATATTCTGCATCTTTGCACTCAATTTACAGTATTAAAAGCTGGATTATAGGAGTATTTTATTAACAAAACACCAAAACTATTAATATTCCAATAATTTCAATTGTTAAATTTGAAACTAACTTTTATATCAATATATAATATTTTCTAAATACTGTTTTTAAAGAAGTCTTTCTGAATCAATCAAATAAGTGCCAATGTAGTTTTTGTTTAGTTTGGTTTGATGGGCTAGAGCAATGCAAAAAATATGGGCAACTCCAAAGGGAAATGCTTGCTGGAAATTACCACAAGTCTAACACCTACACATGGAAGAAAACCCAGAAAACTATACAGCCAGCCCATTAGTCAGACACTACCAGAGTTCAGTGGCTTCTCTCCACTTGGGTACTGATAGTCAAATAAAATAAAATAAAATAAAAACAAAGGTCCATTATCCAATCATAGATTACCATAATCTTGTCAACTATTCTGATCAAAGCTGAAGTGATATTAAATAAAAATATTTAAGAAAAATATGAAAGTTTTTATTACAGAATATTTACAACTATCACAAAAAGTATTGATTATAAAATCAGAAAATATACTTTCTCAAAATCAGATTAATCTGGAATTTTATGCCACAAAAATACAACGAACATTTCTCAATTTTCTTCTACCTTCCCAATGCTGGACACTAACGTCGCCAGCAATCGGAGGTGCTCCACTCCCTCCAAAAGATTCCTGAAGTCAATAAAAAAATGATTTGCAATTTTTACTGGATAAAATAATTCACACTAGATTTAACCTATATGAAAATATTCCTACCTGAGCGGTTGTTCGGCATTATCGGCAGCGACTTTTATTTGAGAAGCGAGAGAATTTGCCTTTTCTGCAATGCATTCCATATCGGAAGAACTACCAGTCAATTTGTCATTCTCCTTCATTACGTTTTTAAATAAGGCCTAAAAGTTTTAATTTAACTTATAAAGGTTCAATTATTAATAAAATATTTGATAAAAATGTTTAAAATATCTAAAATGGATCTGATATTAAAACTGTCATTATGAATGTATTAATATAGTGTATTATTGTTTCACAACTCTTGCAATATACGTCACACGTTTTTACATTTGAAACATGCTCAGTTGTACAAAATATAGACTATAACAGAATGTTCATGTTTAATAAATTTCTTTAAATATCTAGAATGGAATAATAAACCAAATTTTATTAATATCAAAGAATATATGACTTAAATCTTTTTGGCCACCCAAATTCACTTTTTAATAACAATTCTGATCATAATTTAGCCATTTCAAGCTTATAAAATTTACAAATGATAATAGAATCAATTTTAACACTTTATGGGTATATAAAATTTTTAGGACATTTTAAAATTAACCTAAAAAAATGTTATTTAAAAAATGTTTAAAAAAAATGTTATTTACAAACTTTATATAATTTCTGTGTATATATTGTCTACTTGAACCTTATTTATTAGTAGAACTTATTATACTGGTGAAGTTTCTGATTAGCAAAGAGAGGCAATCTTAGTCAAAAGTCAAAACTAAATATCTTTGTTTTAACTTTATCAAGTTTTAATACACATGTAAGAAGTGTTATGTTCATGCTCAGCAGTGGCAGATATATGAAGAGGGCTAAAGGAGCTTAAGTCTTCCCTAGTGACACAAAAATTAAAATTTATTTATTTAAACTTCAAAACATTTATGATTGAAGTTTGAACAAATAATAGAGAGGTTGCGGCCGATGTTTTCATAGTGTAAACATGTACGTTGGACATTCAGTGCCAATGTACATGTTTCTGTATAATGCCACCTTCCTGTAAGCCTAGAAGTTTGACAATGGCATTTGGAACGTCAGTGGAATCATGCTGGATGTATCAAATGCCATTATCAAACTTCTAGGCTTACAGGAAAGTGGCGCTCAACATCCGACGTACACGTTTTCGCAATGAAAACATTGGCTGCAACCTCTCTAATTTAAATTTGTTCAAATTTCAAACTTGAAGAAACAAAACATTTAAATTTTTTCTGTTTCTTCAAGGTTATTTGAGTATGTTTATTATATTTGTGGCAGCTCTGATTTAGTTACATAAAGCACTTTTAATTAAAATATTTGAATAATTAATATGTTTTTAGTCCCCCTTTCTGGCACTTCTGCATCCACCACTGCTGCTTAGCAGTATATTTTGTGGCACTCTTCAAGCATTTATTGTGGCATCCTGATTTCTTTTTAACTCTTTCCACCCTGTGGGCACTAAGAGAGGGCCTCTTTTAGCAAGCCCATTATGGACTTGGACAGGTGCGCAATAGGGCAGCCAGGTAATGAGGGACAGAGCCCGACATATCTGGATGGACTACCCCTGAAAAAATCCTGGGGATTTTTCGATCCGTCCAGATTCAATTCCGGGTATCCTCAAGCGGTAGGCTGTTACCTTGACCTTTCGTCCATCTGGCTGCATCACATCCTGATTGAAAACCATTGCCTTAAAACATTCATAGAAACTTTTTATATAAATATCTACATAACACATTCTATAAAGCATAAAGTGATTTACAAGTGGCATAGGTGATTTAAAGATTGTTAGAAATCAATTGAAGATTGCAATATCCATGCAAATTCCTAGCCAAAAATATCTAAGAAAGGAACAACTTGTTACCTTCTGATCTGAACTCATTACTTTGAACCTTCAACTTGTTACTTGCCTCTGACAATAAGCTGTTAGCCTAAAATGAAAGAAGTTGAAGAGTTGCAGATTCCAACTAACTGCATAGGTAAAATTTACAATGACAAAACCCCAAAGTATTTATAAAAATAATTTTCAAGATTGATTTGACAAATGATATGGATATTGGCAGATGCATATAGCTGCAAAAAGGACTCACTTTGAAAATGATATAGAGTAAGTTTGTGTGTGTGGTGTAAATGAAATTTGTGCCAAAATTTCAGTACCTCTTAATTAAGAATAACAACTAAGTCGTACAAACAGGCACTGTAATATTCCATTAATATTGGAAAAATATGCTTTTTAATATTCCCATTCGAATACAATAGTTACATACATAAAAGAATTAAAACACTATTCTGTATAATATATTTGTATTTATTTGATATCTATTCATTACATTATGTGGGGTTCGAGGGCCGTAAAGATTTATTACGCACTTTTTTGAGTAGTCTTGCCACCAGGTGTGTTTTATCGGATACACCACCATTTGAGATGAAATGGATGATTAAGGCGTGAAGGTAAGTCACTCCGAAGTCCAGGAATGATCCTCTCAGGAGAAAGAATGAAGAGTCAGATATAATCAATTTAAGGACATTTATTAACATAAACGAAAGTTTAGAACAGAATTATAAAACCCGATTTTGGAAATTTGCCTATTTTTATCTATACAATGAGGGGGTGCCTAACGGGGGGTATTCGAACTTACGCGACTCACAACATACCAGGTAAACAAGATGTCTTCTCTTGTGACGTGGACCTGATGGCCAAGACTGTGCAGGTTTCTGGCGTTTGCTGCACTTTGTCTTGTGCTTGCTTGTTTTTGAGTCGTCCTCTCTTGAACCACTCTTGCTCTGGTGCTCGTCTGGTTTCACTCTCTGGATCTCTGTCTGTCTGATTGTGACTGCGACTCCAACTCGTTCTGCAGCAACTCCTTCTGTGACAGTGTCTGCAACTCAACTGCCTTTCTCTGGCTGGAGCTATGTCCTCAACTGCTGACTATCTCACTGTCTCTTTCTAACTGGACTGTGTCCCCATCTCTAACTGAACTTTCTCCTTTTATACCCTTCCAGCATGAGAAAGTTCATCATCGGGTGATGATTCATTGGCAGTGTCATCATTGTAGCTGAGGCAGTGTTTTCTTATTTGGTGACGACGTCAAGCTTTCGTAGAGTCATCTCTGAGTTGGTGTTTTCTTATCTCTGAGTTGACATGACTCATCTTTGCTCTTAGTCATTGTTTGTTCATTGATTGCTTTGACTAAGTTCTTCATGTAAACATTGCCGAAAACAAGGGAGGGGATGCAATGTTCCCCATTTCTATATATATCTTTTATAATTTTTGATTATTTGATTACTTCTTCCTCTTTTCTTTGGCATGTTGTGAGATTTCTGATAGTTGGATAATAAACTGTTTTATTCTAATTAATTTAAGTTGATATTAAAATTTGGAAAAGGGGAGTCCCTAGATTGGTAAAATAGGTGAATTTCCTCCAACTTCGGTTGTTATTCAAGATACAGTTAAGGTTCATGCAAATACATAATTAAAAAAGATATAAAGTAAATAAACAAAAATTATTACAAATAGGTTTACAAATACATATGTTTTTGGAGGAGGGAAGTGGTGGTCTTCACATCACTCTGCCATTTCCAAAAAAAATGTTTATGACATTTTTCCTTCACTGATGTCATTCACTGTCACCATTTAGTCAGTTACCTATTGTTAGCATCGTTCACCACTCCTCGGCATCCTGAGATGGTTGGAATATAAAGAGTACATCATGCAACAGGAAGTTTTCACAAAAAAGGTCCACAGTTTTCTTTCTTGTCTTCAGGCCGAAGTCTGCTGATTTAAGGATGGACAAGCAGAGTAACAACTTGTACTCTGCACTGTGTTGGAGTATACACTGACATAGTTGATCTTGTGGTTCTTGGTGAGCTTTGTCCTTAAGTTTGTGCACACATTACAATTTAGAGCAGTTATACTCTATTGGCGGGTTGTACTCAGAGCTAGCGGTGTTTTCTGCACTCTCTCCATTTCCTCTTACTTGGAGTGTTTGAATCTCCTCTGGTACTGTCTCTCGTGGTATTTGTGAGTTCACAATAGGGGCAATTATAGGCATCTATGTCTACCTCTAATAATACATACGTAAAACACGATAATTATGATAGTGACTATAACGGCTATGCTGCCACCCTTTACTAAATAATGATTTTGGGTGCCTAATCTGTCTGAATCACTTCACATCTAGGGGGAAGAGTAGTCTTTAACAACACTGACAGCTCTGGTCATAAAGTCACTCCTATTCCTCTGTTCCTGCTCTTTTAAATTTGAAGTCTTTACTTTAATTTGGATTTATATATTTTCCGGTGAGTTTCACTTTTGTTCCTTTGGAAAAGATGTCTTGGAAGTTTAGAGAGAGTTTGTAAAGAAAGTGGTGAATCGGTACAAGCAAGTAATGCATTGAAACAAATTTTGAATGCTACATATCAAGTTGAAGTTACTGTTAAAACTAGTTCAACATTTTTACGAGCACTTTTTGAGAAAATGAAGCAGCTAGTTCAAGCATTGCCCTGGAAAACACCACCACACATAGACAAAGACTGGAAAAGAAAAGTGGCTTCTGATATGTTAGCTAGTCTGAGTCCCTTACGTTTATCAAGATCTATTTGATCTCAATTTCGAGAGAGATTAAAAACATCTCATGATCATTTTGCTGCATCTCTCAGACAATTAGAAGCTATTCATTCTGGAAGATTGGAAAGAACAGAGGAACAAAGATTAAAAGTTTGAAAAGTTCATGCACCAAGGATTGCAAAATATGCATTACAAAGCACTTCATTGACAGACATGTTATTATTTGGAATGCCACAAATTGGAAGAGAGATTGGTACAGGTCAGTGTGGTGTAGTTTATGCTTGTGATTCATGGGGTGGCTTTTCACCATGTGCTATAAAATCTGTTCTCCCACCTGATGATAAACATTGGAATGATTTAGCTATGAAATTTTATTATACAAGAAGTATACCAGAACATGATTGTATTGTCCAAATTAGTGGTTCAGTAATTGATCATTCTTATGGAAGTGGAAGCACGCCTGCTGTTTTGTTGATAATGGAAAGATTACAAAGAGATTTATATTCAGCTATCAAGATGGGATTAAATTGGATGTGTCAATTACAAGTAGCTTTAAATGTAGTAGAAGGCATTAGATTTTTACATAGTCAAGGTCTTGTTCATTGTGACATTAAATTGAAAAATGTACTGTTGGATAAAAGAAATCGTGCCAAAATAACTGATTTAGGTTTTTGTAAACCAGAAGCAATGATGTCTGGAAGTATTGTTGGTACACCTATTCACATGGCACCAGAACTTTTCAGTGGACGATATGACAACAGTGTTGATGTTTATGTCTTTGGAATTTTATTTTGGTACATCTATGCAGGTCATGTAAAATTGCCTTATGTTTTTGAGCAATGCCAAAGTAAAGATCAGTTATGGAATGCTGTTCGGAGAGGTGCAAGACCAGAAAGATTACCTCAGTTTGATGATGATTGCTGGCAATTAATGGAAGAATGTCGGGCTGGTGATCCAGGACAGCGCCTATTGTTAGGCGATGTAGAACCTCGTCTAACAAGAATAATGGAGCGTTACATGGATAAACCTGCTCCAAGTTCTCGACTCTTAGAGAAGGAAGTTGGTTTCTTGTCGAGTAGTCCCTACATTGATTTGGAATTTTGTCCTGGTTAATCATTCTGAGTAATCAGCATATTATCAACAATTCAACCAGAGACATTGTTTCTCTTCTGTCTTAACATACAGATGCCATACTGTATCTTACAAGGAAGACAGAGTCATCAGTTGTGGGGTTCAGGGGGCCGTAAAGATTTATTATGCACTTTTTTGAGTAGAGTCTTGCCACCAGATGTGTTTTATCGAACACACTGCTGTTTGAGATGAAATGGATGATTAAGGCACGAGGGTAAGAGTCACTCCAAAGTCCAGGAATGAGCCTCTCAGGAGGAAGAATGCAGTGTCAGATATAACCAATTTAAGGGCATTTATTAACATAAACGAAAGTTTAGAACAGAATTATAAAACCTGATTTTGAAAATATGCCTATTTTTATCTATACAACGAGGGAGTACCTAACGGGGGGTATTCGAACTTACGCGACTCACAACATACCAGGTAAACAAGATGTCTTCTCTTGTGACGTGGACCTGACGGCCAAGACTGCGGAGGTTTCTGGCGTTCGTTGCACTTTGTCTTGTGCTTGCTTGTTTTTGAGTCGTCCTCTCTTGAACCACTCTTGCTCTGGTGCTCGTCTGGTTTCACTCTCTGGATCTCTGTCTGTCTGATTGTGACTGCGACTCCAACTCGTTCTGCAGCAACTCCTTCTGTGACAGTGTCTGCAACTCAACTGCCTTTCTCTGGCTGGAGCTGTGTCCTCAACTGCTGACTATCTCACTGTCTCTTTCTAACTGGACTGTGTCCCCATCTCTAACTGAACTTTCTCCTTTTATACCCTTCCAGCATGAGAAAGTTCATCATCGGGTGATGATTCATTGGCAGTGTCATCATTGTAGCTGAGGCAGTGTTTTCTTATTTGGTGACGTCAAGCTTTTGTAGAGTCATCTCTGAGTTGGTGTTTTCTTATCTCTGAGTTGACATGACTCATCTTTGCTCTTAGTCATTGTTTGTTCATTGATTGCTTTGACTAAGTTCTTCATGTAAACATTGCTGAAAACAAGGGAGGGGATGCAATGTTCCCCATTTCTATATATATCTTTTATAATTTTTGATTATTTGATTACTTCTTCCTCTTTTCTTTGGCATGTTGTGAGATTTCTGATAGTTGGATAATAAACTGGTTTATTCTAATTAATTTAAGTTGATATTAAAATTTGGAAAGGGGAGTCCCTAGATTGGTAAAATAGATGAATTTCCTCCAACTTCGGTTGTTATTCAAGATACAGTTAAGGTTCACGCGAATACATAATTAAAAATGATATAAAGTAAATAAACGAAAATTATTACAAATAGGTTTACAAATACATATGTTTTTGGAGGGGGAAGTGGTGGTCTTCACAATTACATGTAATTACTATACTATATAGGTTATACAATAATTTTAATTAAAGCAATGGCTAACTAAATACAGCTTTATATTTTGAGAATTGTTGACAATTTTTTTTTTTAATATACTGTTGTATCACTTAGTTGCTCTAATAAATGATCTAAGTCAGGGGTGTCCAACCTGCAGCCCACATGTGGCCCAAGGCAAGCTCCAATGGGGCCCAATAAACATGTAAACAAAACCAACAAATGTTTTAATTATTTATTTATTTATTTCACCAGCATAAACTCAAAACAAAAAGTTTCACAAAGCCGTAAACTTTTCTTCATATTTTATTTTTGAGTGGAAAGAAAATATTTTCAAATACTTGGAGATGTGTGAATGTGGAAGGATTACTAAATAAAGCTGGAGTTGTGACTCAAAGGATTATAGACCCAAATTTGGAAAAAGGAGGGAAAGATGAGAAAGGACAAAAGATGTAGCAGTGAGAAACATTAAATAGATCATCTGTTAAGCACATATGGACCCGTAATTTTTCAACCTTTTACACTTCTTTATCTTTTATCCTTTGCCTCTTTATCCCGCACTTGGGTCTATACAGTAATCCTTTGATTCACAACTCCAGCTTTATATTGTATTTCTTCCAACATTGCAAGATTTGGCTACATTGGGCCAAATGTGGCTACTTATTTTTTACATCAAACAAAAAAAATCATTTGGCGCTTTGGCTACTTTTCTGGCTACATATTATTTATAATTATATTAATTGAATAAAAATGCACTTTAAAATGGTGTTTTGTCGCTTTTTATTAATTAGAGACCCAAATAAAACAAATATTTGTTTGTAGAATTTCGCCGGATGAAAATTTATTTTACTCACAAAAGACAGTCTGTCCAAAAATTATTTTTTGAAACCACCATTTATTCTGATCATGTGTTCCAGAACACCTTCGACAACCCGACCTTTCTTTGTAGGCTACTAGGTCGTCAGGCTAAAACATTCTTTAAAAAACACACAAAAATATCCAATTAAAACATTAAAAGTAAAAAATTGGAACTGGCGGCCTTACAGATGTCTTGAACTTGCATCCTTTCCAGTTAGGGAATTTTGGTCCTTATATTCACTTGATAAATGCGCAGTTAAATGTAAATTTTGGCCTTATCCCTCTGGTGACGAATTAGAAAAAAAGGTTTTGTTTGTAGAATTTCGCCGGATGAAAATTTATTTTACTCACAAAAGACACATTTTACTTAGCCTGACGACCTAGTAGCCTACAAAGAAAGGTCGGGTTGTCGAAGGTGTTCTGGAACACATGATCAGAATAAATGGTGGTTTCATAAAATAATTTTTGGACAGACTGTCTTTTGTGAGTAAAACAAATATTTGTGTTTTTCAAATAAATTTTCGTTTGTCTCTTTTATAATAAATGAATTTATCTATTTCTAAGTAAAAATTGAAAGTGTCTGTAGAAGTAATTTTTTTAAATATCCTTTTTTCTTGATAAAGTTTTAATACTTATTATTATAATCTAGACATGTTAATTTTTAAATATACTTGTATATTGGGCCACAAGTATATATTATATATACTTGTGGCCCAAAACTCCTTGTCTTCTTCCAATGCAGCCCAGAGAAACAAAAAGGTTGGACACCCCTGATCTAAGTAAACCAAAATAAAAAAAAATTCCAACAACAATGGAACAAACCTTACACTAAATGACCTAGTTTTTATCCTAAGTTAGAAAATATATGCTCTTCACCTTAAATTAGTGTATCTTACCCCTTACATCATACTTTTCCATTAGCAATGGAATCATGTCATGCTGGTCATCTATCTACACCTTTCGGAAAAATTTTTGAATTAAAACATGATTTCTGATTTGCATTAGAAGTTTATATATAGTTAATTAGGCCTCCTGCCCTAAGATTTCCATATCTGGTCTCAGATTTCATCTATCTCACTCTGTTCTCAAGATTAAAGAGAAAGAGATGGATGGGCAGATGACAATGGAAATTTATAGGTTTATAAGTTTTTTCAAATTGCAGTCCAAGAGAAACCAGGAAAACTTTACACTTGAAGTTCCATTCCTTACTCATAACATTTATTTAAATTATATCATTCAAAAAAGTTCTAAACAATTCAAATTCATTCAACTGTTTGTAAATTTTACAACCTGAAAATAAGAAATGTTTTTGGTAACAGTTCGCCTAACAAATCTTTTTGGTTACCTGAATTAAGTCATACATTCTGTAATAAGATTACTTTTGATTAGTATTTTTTTCATCCATTTAACTACAATAATTACTTCTTTCTACCATAAGAACGATTGAAACTAAGATTGTATTTTGTTAGTTTACCATTCTAAAATAAATAAAAAATATAAATAAATTATTTTGATTTACTTGCAAGGACTTCAACTCCTGTTTTAATTTTGCAGCTTGCCCTTCTGCTAACACAGCTCGTTCCTAATAATCAGAATTTTTATAAATAAAATAGTTAAGAACTGATTATGATAAAATTAACTTACAGTTGTGACTTTAAGGTTAAGTTCAACTTGTTGCACCATTTTTTCAAGTGCAGCAGTTTCTTGTGCTTCAGCTTCTCGAAGTTCAATCATTTTCTGTTGTAGTTCCACAATCCTAAAGATAATTTAAATTTTTAATGAATGTATTTTTTACAAACTTTAATGAGTATCCTTTAAAAACAATTAACTAAAACAAACAATTATAAACCTTTAAAATCTCAGAGATGATAGATTATTATTCTAGTTTAGTATTTAAAGTTGTTATATTCTAACCATTTTTTTGTCAAATAAATTATATAGTAAACTTAGAAGTTACTTAGATGCTTGAATGTCTGAAGTCCTCCTTGCTTTTTCCAATTGCTCATGTAAGAATGCATTTTCTTCTCTAAGCTATAATAATTTTGAAATGACTTCTTTAATATAGTTTTTTTTTTCAATTCATCTGAATTAAAATACATATAAATTAAATGTAAATATAATCTGAAATATCTTGCCTTGTAAATCTCATCTTCTAGTGAACTTTGTGAATGGCCAATGCAATTAGATTCTTCCAGATGGGAGGATGACCACGTTGCTACAGTTTCTGACTTTGATGTGCCAGATATAAAATCTGGAAGGCCACAGTAACTCTCATTTTTTATTTGGTTCTCGATTCTAGATTCATTATGGCTGGTAGAAACTGAACTCCCATTAAAACTTTCCAAAGACGCCTCTGCTTGTCCACTTTCGATTGAACTACCAGAATTTCCATAAGTCTCTCGGCTGTAATCTGTATGGGTATAATGCTCGTTACTATTGTAAAGATGTTCATTACTCTCAATCTTGTCATCTTCATATTTCAGTTCCAAGTGGTCCTGGATAAAATCTGGCAGTTCTTGCACAAAATCAGAATAAATTTCAAAACTTGAACTAGTTGTAGTTTGCGAAGACAATTTTGGAGAACTACTGGCAGTATCTTGTGATCTTGATGATTCAACATTTTGATTGTATGTACGCTTTGTTTCTGATGACTTACCTTGACTCAAAAATTTTCGAAATGAGAAAGGATTGTCTGCATCTTCATTAACACTTCCTGGAATACATATAAAGATTTGCAATGAAAGGTTTTGACTTAGTTCAATTTTAAGGAAATATACATTATTATTATTATGTTGGGTTTTGTGAGTTATACTTGGTTCGCACCGGTGGCTGTGTACTATACCGGACCAGAGTCAAAGCATAGCAACCAAAACAAAACTAAAATTAAATAAGTGTGTCAGTGTGTGTGTGTCTGTATTCAGGAATTTCCTAACAATGTGGCATGTATTCAATACAGTGGTCTTCTGTAGTGTGATGTATGTATTTCTACTCAGTTGTAATGTTTCCAGGCTTTTATGTAGTGTGTGTGGTATCACACCTGTACAGGAGAGAACAACTGGTACAATAAGCACCCTATCCATCCTCTACAGATGCCTTATTTCCTGGGCCTTATTATTATTATTCAAATTAGAAAAATAGCAAATAATCTTATTTATATATAGCTGAATGCAAAACACAATCAAAAGTTACCTAAATATTAAAAACAAACACTATTTTGTATAAAAACGAAATTTTAGATTTTAGAGTAAATCTTTTAATAAATATATTATAGAAAAAATTACAAATGTATATTTTCCACATTTTTAAATTAATCAGCATATTATTTCCCTATTTATACAAACATGGACAAATTACAGCTTGAAGACAGCATGTAGTTTTCAAGTTATTTATGTATAAGAAATCAATTTGCAATCAGAACATTGAATTAAATTTCTGTCCACCTACATCCACAATTTGATTGGCATATATATATCTGGTGTTGAAATGTTCAGTCTCCTCAATTTCATGATGATTACTTCAACAATTGAAAACTGTCAATATATCAATCCAGAACCTCCAAAGGAGGAAGATAAGATGACTCAGACTGAGTTCCTGCATTTAATTCATAATTTGATTAAATTATTGGCTACAGGTGTACTAAGTGAAAAAATATTTTATCCAATTTTAAGTACAGAAATTGACTTGCTTTATGCAACTCCATTTTTTTAGAATCAATTAGTCACATAAAGTGAGATATACCATTATATATTTAAACAGTCTATCAAACTTTTTAAACAAGTGAATTTGCAATGCCCTTTTACAGTACATTATTCCTAATCTGGCCTCTCAAGTATCTGGTTAGTAACTGCTCTGACTGACATATATTATTTTCAATTCACATATTAAACACATGACTGGAACAAGTCTCATACAATGCTTATACATATTAGTTAGCACCAGACACTCCAGCATAACTAATTTTTCAAAGCATTCTTTTACTGCTTTTCATTACATGAGTTCCTGACTCCATTGCCATTCTCTGGCTTATGTTTTTCCAAACATGTTGAAAACCAATTATTCATTTGGGTACTGATTTTTGGACAGTGTCTCTTCTTTTGCATAATACTTAAAATATCCCAATTCTTCTGGCTTGAAACATGCTTGGAGAATTTTTCTTTACTGTCACATATTCCATATTGTTTGCCTGTAAGTAGTTACAACGTATTTTCTTGACTTGGCCAGAACAAATGTTTTAATTTTATGGAAGACCTTTTTTCATTCATTCTTCCATATATGTTTTTGAGTTAAGTAAGCTTTATTATGAATAATTCTGATGTTTCCCAACTTGTCTATTACTTACAAGATCCTGAATTTCTTGATAAATTTAACCTTTGGATGAACTTTGTCTTCATATTTCACTTTAACTTTACTTCTCCCATTATGATATTGACACAATGATGCATCATTTGGGTCCACTGAAACATAAGCACTCTTAATGAATGATGAGACTTTTTTTACAATGTTTTCTTGTAAATTTTCCAACTTCCACTTTTGGCTTTTTTGAGTTGATTCTTCACATACTTTGGAGTTTTCTGCTTGATGTAGGATTTTGATTCCAAAGATTTTAGTCGTGATATCATAAAAGTTGACCATGGAATCTGAAGCTTACTGGAAGCAGTGTGCAGACAGAAATGGATGGTATTTTTTAGTTCTGCAACAAATTAAGGCCCGTAAACTGGATCAAAAATGTTTTTCGGCATTAAAGTACTACTTACTGGAGTAATTTAAGGTAATTGAGATTTTATCATTGAAAAATCATAAGTGAATATAAATTACAAACGATAATAAACAATGAAAATAATTCCACAAGAAGCAGTATGGACAGATATAGATTCATTTGAATGAGTAATGAAATAAGAATTGGGAAATAATATATATAAAATTTTGAACAATCAATGTATATAGCGATACCCTTCTACAAGATAAATATATCTTGTGCGTATGAATATTCTTGAGAGAAATTTTTTAAATTAAAAATTTGTAACTTTATTTACTCATTTAATGTAAAATCTTCAGACTTATTTTTAATTTTATGCAAAAAAATATTCTAATTAGTTGTAATTCCTAAACTTATGATCTGTCTTCAATATATCAATGACCATTCTTTCATTTTTTTGGGCAGATTGCCACTCATTTTATAAAACTACTAATTTCATTTCAATTATAATTAAAAACCGTATGTGTCATATTTTATTACAGTAGAACCTCGAAAACTCGGCCTAATGTGGACCGAAGGGTGGCCGAGTTTGTGAAAATGCCGGGTTATTGGGAATGGGGTTAAAAAAGGATAAGTATGCGTTTTTCCTCAGAAAATACTGTACTGTACTTGTATGTATTGTTTACTTGAGAATATAACAGAGAATAAACTGCCCAAATACCCTTAAACAAAGGAAAAGCACGTCCTTTATGAAGGCATACAGCCTTTACTACATGAAAATGAAAATTAATGAATACACTGTGTACAGTAATTTATCTGATAAGACAGACCTCAGAAAAATACTTTATGAGAGCTTTTATACTTTTATAAAGCTGTCTATAATGAAAATTAATTAACTAAGGATTTTTTTGCCTTGCCAGGGTGTGGCCGAGTTATCCGGAGTGCCGGGTTATCGAGAGCCGAGTTTTCGAGGTTCTACTGTATTTCTATTTTACTAGAAGTATACTGGAAATCAATTGAAATTCAGCTTTTCAACAAAATTCAGCATTTATTCTCATAATAAAAATTTTATCTGATTACTTGCTTGTATTAACAACCATTCTGTATTCTGTGTTATTTTTTGGTCATAACTACTTCAAATTAAAAAAGTTCTTTTATAAACCAAAACTTCTTTGAGTGAGCTCACTAATTTACAGTTAAGTATCATTTTCAGAAGTACTTATGAGCAGGATAAACAATAGAAAAGTAAGTTGACTGCAAAATATTGTTTTTTTAGCATTGAATTAATATCTAATTATAAATTAGCAGCATTTAAATATGTGAAAGTAAAAGTGCCAAAATAATATATGCTTTCAAAACCTTAGAAACTTGATACTGGCAAGAAAATAATTCAAAGAAACTATGTAAAAATGAGTTTGCTTTTCTTTGTGATTGGAAACTGCTTTATGATAAAATTTTGTTGGGTGGTCTACTACATTTCATCAGAAAGTACAGGCTACTTATTTTGAAAACAGAAAAAAAAAAATATATATATATATATATGTATGTATAATGTGCGGACNAATATATATATATATTTTTTTTTCAATATAAGTAGCCTGTACTTTCTGATGAATGTATATATAAATTAATTTTAAATATGAAAAATGTGTGTTTTGTCCATAAGATAGGACTATCAATTTCAGTTCAGTGACAGAACTTATATCATAGTGACATCATTTACTTTAATAATAGCTTCATTGTGTTGCTTCAACAACAAATTTAAAAAAATTTTTCATAGTGACCACACGATGTTGTATTATTGATGCTGTACTTTCATATAGAAAGAAACCCATCATACTTGATGGGAAAAATATATTAAAACTATTTTAATCTATGATGATGATGATGATGATGATAACCAAATCATTAAGTGCAGAGAGAAAACATTGATGCTTTGATGAAATTTTAGGAATACAGTACAAGTATCCCCCACTTTATAAAAGACACACATTAGTACCAGTTTTCACTAACCAAAAGAATCCCACAGATTTACAAAAATGAAAATGCAAAAATGGTATTTAGTGTTTGTTTTTCAGCAGCCACTTTAGAGGAATTGTGCATCCTGGACAGCAATAGGAATCTCTAAGCCCCTTCCCTGGAAATTACATTCAGCATCAAGCTGTCTTAGCTTTAAATTGCATCTGTGAATATTTTTTGTTTGTTAATTACTTTGTGCATTCATTAGCAAAATGTGTCCTAAGTTCAAAGAGAGCTCTTAGGGGTATTACACTTAGCATCAAACTGGACATACAAGTATCCCTCGTATAACATAGTAGATACATTCCATGTTATGCCATGAATTCATGCTGTACAAAACGAATGACTAGTGCAAAACAGGATTACATTCCAGAAGTTAACAAAAGTACTATTCTTTTTCGTTACGAAGTGAAATATGTTTATTAAAGCAATCAATAATTAACTAACAAGCATAATTAAAAGTATTGTTAATATTAATTTTAGTTAGAAAAGGGCTTTTTTTTTTCAAAGTATCATCATCATCATCTGAGCTTTTTTATCAATCAGAAACAATATTGAATTGTTCCAGTTGGGAACAATTCAATATTTAAGCACAAATTCTTTGAGTACTGATATACAAAATTTGAGTACTGATATACTGCCATATTTCATTTGTCATTTTTACACATGAATACTTACCTACAGTTAAAAAATGTTTAATAGCATTTATCTAAACATGTTTAAATAAACTTTACTAAATACACAGATTGATCTATAAAAACAAAACACAGTGATAGTCTTAAGAGCTAAAGTGTGAAAGCAACAACAACAAACAACACCTGGGTCATATTCAATAACGCTAGAACGAAATAAAGTTAGAACTCTGAGTGGCTTAGTGGGCAGAGATAAAAATGTTTTGCACATCATTGAACAATTATTCTTAGTTAGACAACTGGGCAAAATGGTGGACAAATTTAAAATTATGATTGCAACAATTGTCATGAACGAACCGGTCGAAAAGGACGAAGTAACCAATACAATTATCCAAATGATAATTGCGTTAGGTTGTGATGAAATTAACAAAGCAATTATTAATTGTAATCAACAAAATGGACCGTTATCTTCTGTTAAATGTATTTGGAATCTGTTATACTGATGTACAATAATTTTACATTTCAAAGTCATTTTATAATGAGTAAACATTCAATCCACTTTGTGACTGTTATGATAAAATATGTTTAGTCCAACACAAGCAGCCATCTTGCAAAATGTACGAGGAGACAAAAACAACGTCATCACCAGCAGAAGTTAGCATAGATATTGATAAAAGAAGCCGACTGAACTAGCTATAATTCTAGCAGTGGGAATAGTCAAGCAGTAGTTAGAAACAAGTTCAATATTGCAGCATAACTAGACTTGGCAAGAATTTTGCATTACCAAACACTATCCTGATTGATAAGGAAGCTAGGACAAGGAAGAAAAAAATTCTACTATCAGTTTTCATTAAAATAAACCTGAAAAAAGGCACAAAAATTGAAAATTTTAATATTCTAAAATCTGTAGGCAAATATGAGACAACATGTGTGCTTAATTGAAGAAAAAGAAATTGAATAATAAAGTTTATACTTAAAAATTGGCTACATTCAGCAGACTCAACAGTTCTGGAGCTGATGAGTATTTTTCTGCTGAATCCTATACAGTAGTGCTCTTTCGGAACACATTTGGTGTTTTGACGTCACATTTGGTAGCATCTTTCATTTATGCTACCCGAAACTGACCAATGAGGCTTTTTATTCCAACGCAACATCACTCATCGTTCAGCAGATCCAGGTTGCTACATAACAGCTATCGATTTGCTCAGTTATAATTGTCGAGTCTGCCGAACATAGCCATTGTGAAATTTCATACGGAAGATTTCCAAAACAGCATTACAGCAAAACCGGAAGTCATGTCATACAGGGATATCCCAAATTTTCAGATCACATCAGAGCAAACCCATGTCGTACGAGCAATATCTGTAATTGTTCTGATTGTGGCAAATAAAATAGATATATTACATGTACAATGAACTTGCTTGTGTTCACCATTCATACTATTTACATGCAAAAAGAGAGAGAGAGAGACTTGTAAGCTGCCAAAGTTTCAATTGTTTCTATAAGTAGTAAAGTTGTCTATTTTAGTAGGCATTCAGTAATGGATAAAATGGAAAGTATTGCTTGAATGTATTAAATAGTGTACAAAAATGTACTCAATTAACTCATCTTTACTTAAGAACAAATCAATGCACTTATGACATTTAAATAATCTATAAAAGACTAAAATATGATGATAATTACTTCTTCCTGGATTAGAATCAATATCTTGACTTCCCTTTAAGAAATTCTTAAATGAAAATGGATTGTCTTTACTCTTTGCCCCGTTCTCCATTACGTTAGAAATAAATTAAGAATAAACTAAACTATAATTAATAAATATTTAAGCATTTCTCTCTCCCATCTTATCTCCTCACTGTCACTCGCTTCCACTCTGCTATCAAACTATATCTGCGCATGCGTTGAACGGATAACGGTGCGTTCAGTTATTGCGTAGTAAATACTCCGAATGGCGTCGTATTGGAATAGAGATGATAATTTGAATATTTAATCAATATATAATTAAAATGGTTTATTATTATTATTTATTATTTATTCTGATAATGATAGTTATATTTTTAAAAATTAACATTCAAATATTATGTAAGAGAAGTGAAATACAGTATCACGAAGACTAGTTGTCCTCTTAGACATGTCCAGGAAAAATAGACTCTAATTCTAATTTAGTAATTCTAACTAAAAATTTCCAGCAATCGTATTCTTATTTACAATTAATTTATTTAATACTTACCTCATTTTAATTAATGTTTACGTAACTAAATCTATAATTTAGTTGCATGAACCCACAATAAATTAGAGTTTTCCTGAAGTCATCGAGGGTTAATTAATTAATGAATATACAGTGACATCATCGTTGTGTTCGCTTAGGAAAACAATTCGTTGAACTCGTTATCTTCGAGACATGCTGAGCTCGGTGACCAATTATGCCAGTAATTATCGCTTATAAAGTGTGACTTTCGGCGAAAGAGATGACTTAAAAAACTCGATGATATACGAAATGACCGTACCTGTTTTTAAGAACGACGTGATAAATATTATTAGTCTCGCTATTGGAAAAAGAAACCTTTACTTATAACTTTTTATACGCTCTCCAACCTGACAAAATAAAGTCTGTCTCCTTGAAGTTACCGTCCTTCTTCCAAAGGCTTCAAGTTGTTTCGGCCGAGGCACTATTTTCTCTCGACGGCGTCTATTTCATTTCTAAGAAGTGAGGAAATTGTAGGGTTCTTCTAAAATCCTACAATATCCCCACTCCTTAGAATTCTGTGCTTACTACATTGGACTATCTCCTTATAGATAGAACAGAGGGCCTTGTGTTGTGTTATGATAGAACATTCGGAAAGGATAGATATCTACAAACTGTTCGGGATAAGGACGGCATGAAAATAGATAGTCCACTTATATGTTACTGTAGGCCTATTATCGTACAATTTAGCAAAATCACTGCAGAGGAAAAATTGCCGTCAACTTTGATGTTATAAGCAATGATGAAACGAAACGATGACGTCATCTATAAAAAACTGACATAATTCAACATTATAGTGGCACAATTAAAATGCAAATACACAGTAAGTTACATAGGTGTACAATGGGCTTGCCTTCCGATTCAGTTATTTAAAATCACGTAAATGATAAAAATTACTTGGTTATATTTGCGGTACCACTGTTTCCAAAAGCAATATGCAAATAAAAAAGAAAATAATAAAATGTTTGGCTGAGAACGTATAGAACTAGTATGCCTATATATGAACTATATTTTTAACTATACTTTGTATAGTTAAAAATATAGTTTTTTCAAAAAAAGAAAGAAAACCAAAGCAATGGTAATTGCAATACATTCCAACGGCCTTTAATTGTGGAAATGTGCTTGAAGAATACCATAATTGTAGACATGTTCTCTCATATTATGTGTTAAATTGGGAAAAGTATTAATTGTTTCATTTTTTTATAACCTATAAATTCCCACTGTCGTCCGTCTTTAGAAAAGAGTTAGGCAGATGAAATCAGAGACAAGATATGGAAACCTTAAGGGCAGGAGGCCCGATTAACTATATAACAACTTCCGAATGTCACTTTACGTCAATTCAAAACTTTTCCGCCGAAAGGTGTTAGACAGACGACTCTATTGTTAAAGGAAACGTATGATGTACTGTACAGGGGCAAGCCACTACTAATTTAAGGTGAAGAGCATATATTTTGAATTAAATTAATTAAAAATATGATTAAAAATTGCAGCCCGGCATTGTGACGATGTCACAATAAATAATTGCTCGTTTTGTAGCTAAAAATTATCATCATCATGATCCATCCTACTTACAGCAAAATTCATCCGTAGTTTCTTCATACGAAATATGAATTAATACAAAAATAATTACAGTTATAAGCAGCAGAAACTTCATGCTTGGAGTTAATTAAACCAATTTAATTAAAGTACTAAAAAATTTATCATTAAAAGGAAACGTGATAACAGGAGAAAGGTTTTATGAAAAGCGACCTTTACAAAATTATTCTTAATTTAAAATATCAGCGCTAGAAATATATACAGTGGTGCCTCAGTGCACGAACAACTCCAAACTCGAATAATTCGATATTCGAATGCACGAAAAAAAAAAAAAAAATACAATGCTCGATAATTGACTGCATGCTCGGCACTCGACCGAAAAATACGACCTGCTTAAACAAATATTTTTATTTTAACTTTAATTTTGTTATCCGTAAAACTTTCCAGTGATAAAAATAAGTATCTAATTTAAAAATAAAACGAAACCCTAGAGTTGCCTATCTTCGTCAGACAAAATTATTCCTAAATTTAATAGTCGTGTTTTGCCATTCTGTATGGGTATTTCCAACGACATATAACAACCAGACCCCGAACCGGGCCGCCATCTTTGAAGCGAATTGAACGCGCTTCCGCCATGACACTTAAAAGGCATAAAGCTGCACACCTGCTGGATATACATAATACAGATATGACCGTTTATTACATGAATATACAATTGTTATCAAACGATGCTTTTGCTAAACCTTGGCTTTAACTCAAACTGTGTTAGTCCTAAAACACCAGTCCTAACAAACAGTGCTAACACAGAAAACCACAGCTGTGCCCTAGCGTCTACGTCTTAACGTGAAAATCTGTTTTTCTCTGGATTGTCGAAATACTGATACTTTTTTTTTGATATGTGGAGCAACGCTATTAAGGCAAAACTCTGTTAATTTTAGGGAAATTTCAGGTGTTCAGAGGGTTAACACGGTAGAAGGTTGACTACCTATTCCTCGCAGCTATCACTTAGTGAACAATTCTGGTGAACTTCGCTGTATACGTTCTCATTTCTCCGCGTTTTTTAAACGATTTATGCATGCTAAAGTAGTAAACTTTTTGTTAAATTCAAGTTAAAATGCTTTTATATATGCAATCCTGGAAAAAAGTTTGAAACCATCTGGTTTTCAAACTTCCCATTAAAATTAACTGATATCCTGTAAATATGTTGTTGTTTAAGTATTAAAATAACCATAAACAAATATGAAGTAAAAATTTATTTTCGTACTTCAAAAAAAAATTCATATACAACAAATTATTCCTTGCAATTTGCCTGAAAAAGTTTGAGACCACGATTTAAAAAAAGCCACAAAAACAAAACACAGTGGGAAAAACAATGTTTAATACTTGGTACAGGATTCTTCTCCTTCCCAATTCATCACCAACCGATTATTGATGCTAATGTCTGAAATTGCATTTAATCGATGCAAGATGTGTGATTACAAGAGCCCCTTCGGCCGCCAATTTAAAGTGTTTTCATCTTTAAAATTGGCGTTTCCACTTCCCGGGACGAGGACCCAGGGGTTGGATTTGTGGGAAGCGAGTGTTCGGGTTGTTTCATTGTGTGGAATTACACAGAACGAGGCGCTTGACGTTAAGTGCATGAGTGCGAGAATTCGAGTAAAGGTTAAACGGTGTATATCTTCGTGTACAGTGGTGTTATGTCCGTGCGTATGTGTGTGTATGTGTGTGATCGAAGAATATCTTCGGCATGTCTATAAACAGAAAACAGTAAATTACCATACGAGAATAAGATGTGTTAAAAAGTGAAACGAAAGAGTTCTTACCATCGGAAAATATTCACTTGTACGATAAATGGTCACTTGGTCCTTTTCGTGGTAAAGTTGGGGAGGGAGATTGTTCTCCCTCCCAAGTGTTCCTACAAAACACAAAGACAGTGAGAAAACGAGAAGTTTATTCATTTATTACCTAAGGTCAAGATTATTACCTTTATCAGACAGTCTTTCTTCCCGAACAGTGTTATGAGAAGAGCGAAGGACCCGGCCTAGCCTAGGCTAACCTAACGAACCCTAACCGGAAGCTCAATCCTCATAACAGCTGTTTGGGAAGAAAGGTCGGCCGAATGTCGCGTCCGGTGAAGAAACGTGTCAAGTCCGTGGGTCACGTCCGGGTAAAAGAGGTCACGTCCGTTAAAAGATGTCATGTCCGGGTGAAAAGTGTCGAATCCGGTAAGAAAGTCGCATCCGGGTGAAGAAGAGGAAGTCGAAGAAGATCACCGCCTAGGCCAAGGCAACCGCAGCCGTCCGCAGCAAAAAAACCACGGACAGCACGGTCCCTCGACTTCGGGGGCTCTCTCCTCCGACTCCTCCCCGTCCCGACTTCGGCAAGGCGGTGGCGTCGCCGTCGCGGACGAACGGGCAGAACACGACCAAACAGAAAGTGTCAGCTCGGACGAGCTGTCACTTTCGACATCCTCCACAGCAAGGTCTGTGGCCGGATGACCCCCGAAGACCTCGGCCAAGCGCACTGGACCCAGGGTGTAGCGTCGCATCATCCCGACTCCGGGAGGATGCCACGCCACGCGCACTTGGCGAAGGTCTTCTTCACCCGCTGCCTGTCGCTCGTCGAGCCCCCGCTCCTCCAACGGCACGGAACGACAGACTCGTTCCGCGTCGTCCGAGGAACCCTCTCCCTCCGGCGCCACCGCCTGCCTCCGCCGGAACCGCCTCCAACAACGCACCAACATCTTCATCCTGTAAAAAAAGAAAATTTGCAATTAGTCCAGTGAAAACAAAAGCTTAAATTAATGCTTAAATTCTTCCGAGTAAAAGCAAACTGCTCACCGCAGCCGCCTTTTTAAATCTAAAAGATTCGAATCCGAAGCGCAAACGGTCGACCATCGAACGATGTGCCGAGATGTCTTCTGGAACCGATTCTCCAAGTAATATTAAATAAATTCTTACGTCTAGGATCAATACGGACTAAGACTTGACTAAAAAATCTTCAAACTTCTCTGTAAAAGTCTTTAAACCGCAAAAAACGCAATCGAAGAGCGAAAGAAAAGCACGTCCGATCACAACGAGAAACACAATCGAACTGTGATTCGTCATGTGTGACGTATTTCGAACAAACGTTAAAAAACGCGTCAACAATGTTTGAATTTCGTAAAAATTAGAATTTTTAAAAAAAATCAATTTTTAAAATTTTTTTTAATTAATTAATTTATAATTATTTTTTTTTAATTTGATAAATAAATTATCTTCTGCATTTACATGGTGCAGAATGTCCGCCGTGGAGAGGTAAAAGACGATATTTTTAAATTCTACGTCTCCAGGCTTGACCAGCTCCGATAAACGCCCGAAATTTGTTTGAATTAATATCTTTTTCGTCCATTTTCGATCGTTGCTCGAAATAAATCAAATTCTTAGGATTTCGCCCAATATTATTTCTCTTTGTGTAAAGATTTTTCGGTCTTAAAATCGGATGATGCATGTGTAAATGATGTCTGTCTTTTAACCTTTTTACAAACTGATTTAGTATTTGTTTAAATTAATTTACGTTAAATAAGATTCCAGCTAATTAATTATTTAATAATTAAGAAAGTTGTGTAAATACTCAGTCATGAAACAATTTTATTTACACGTTAAAAAGTTATGTTTCATTATTAAAACTTGTTCGAAATATGCTTAAGATACGAACATTTCGAACACATCAAATTTTAAAATGTAATTGACGAATTCTGCTTGCTGATAAATTGTTACTATTTTTAATACGATATTATTTATACAGCGTTTGATAATTGAGTTTATTGATATGGATTAGAAGAAGGAAAGAAAATTAACCGAAGTATGTGTAAAGTCGACTAAGTTATAGGAAAAGTTATAATCTTTACTCATTTTGGTTAAGCTGACAACAGGAATGGCGCGTTAAAACTTTATTGGAGCCAGGCAAATTTGAATTAGAGGGACTTCAATTTTCTTCTGGGAAATTTCTCGATATCTTCGTTTTCTAATGCGACCTAAAGCGGGTCAAGTTCTGCATTGCGCCACTGCACCATGCGCTTGCACCACACCAATATAGTCTCCAAATATGGTTCCAATTTAAATTTCGATATTCTTACTACAGTAATTAGTTTATAAGAGATTTGTTTGGAACCATCCGTTGGTGGGGTCCTTAGGAAATTACTCTTTTTCCCTTATGAAACTCTGACGGAGCCCTACATATCCAGGACAGATCCGGAGTTGCTTGCCCGGATCCTCCAGAGTACCCCTAATTGCCTCTGTCATCGTTCTTGCTTGTTTTAAAGTATCAACTTGATATATTGAAAAATAAATCAAGTTTCCTGCAATTTATTTATCATAATAATAAATTATTTTCGTTAAAAAGATAAGTAATTATAAATTTATGGCAAGTCATAAGCGCTGACTATATTCTATATTGGTTTTCATCACTCTGCATAGAAAAAAAATATTACTTTGTTTATAAAGTACGAAATCGTGCTTGTTGTCAGATTGATAATGATTTTTAGATTAAACAAAATAAAATTATTAAATTTAATATATTTATAGAAAAATATGAAAGAATAGAATGAAGAAGAAAAGGAAAAAACTACACAAATAGTAAAATGCGCCGTATTTAATAATGATATTACTACAGGTAACCCCCGTATAACACGGGAGTTACGTTCCAGAAAATTGCCATGTTATACGAATCCATGTTATACGAAACAAAGTAGTAGTGCGAAAAGGAGGATTAGGTTCCAAAAATTAAAAACATGCTGTTAAATCCTTATTTAAATCGGATTTATTATTAATTTTTTTCATGGGTAAAATACTTATTTATTATTTAAGTAAATATTTTACCAGAGGATTATTCATTTTATATGATGATCTCAGCATGAGCATCATCAATTGGTAACAGTTTTCGGGTGTGTTCGTTAATAGCGGTCGCTCTGCAACGGGAGTGCGCTGCTGTTTGTAGGCATTTAGGAACGACGGGTGAAAGAAAGATGGCGGCGCCAATTGTAAAATTTAACCATTAAATGGATTATTTGTTGAAAGAGCATTCAAAGTAGCCACGAAAACAATTAGAATGATAGCGCGGAGTTACGCGGAGGTATAAAAGAACGCACCCTTTATTACATTTTATGTTGTACGAGCCAATTCCCGAACAGTGTTAGAGTGAACCTGTTCTATACGGGGGATGTTTCCAATTCTCGAACCGTGTTAGAGTGAATCCGTGCTATAGAAGTGCCGTGTTATACGGGGGATGGTACCAATTCTCGAACCGTGTTAGAGTGAATCCGTGCTATAGAAGTGCCGTGTTATACGGGGGTTACCTGTATTTATAATTTATTTTGGAGTTGGTTCCAGGACTTGGTCAAGGAGTTTGATGAAATAATCTTGTTTTAATAAGTAAAATTCTTATAGCAATCAGCCAATTGAATATTATTATTTTATTCATCTGCATAGTTTGTTAAATATTTCTACTTTATACGAAATACAGAATTTGATTTTTGTCTCAATCGATCATCTCGGTATAACAGTCTCTCATTTCCTGAAGCCTTTTCTTAAAACATTTGTCCTCATTATTTAATTTTGATCTTATGGCCTCTCTCACACTACTAGGAGGGATTTGGAATTTATTGGCAACATGATCTGAAAAATAAAAATAAAATTTATCAAATGATGATCGATAATTTATTTCTTAATATAATATATGTAGGTTTGAATATTCTAGCCAAATTTGCTTTAAAAATATATCATTTATATCCTTCTGCTATCAAAATTCTTCGAAACGTTATGATTGAATTTTCGAAAAATAGATTATAGCAGTTTTAACATATATTTAAAAAGTATAAGATATTAAGTTCTACTTCGTAATAATGTTTGATAGGATACAGTAACGTAAAATGTGTGCGATATGAGAAAGGGAGGATTTTCAATGAAAAGCTAGCCTTTATTTTGGTGTCAGACAAGTGATGAAAACGTGTAAAACTCCATGTGCCAACTTATTGGTCAGGTAACCTCACAACCCTTGATGAGGTCGCGGGTTCAGTTTAGATAGTATTTTTTCTTCTTTATTTTACTATAGCTAAAATACACTTAAATAAATAAAACGTGAGAATTCTACAAAAGCGACATTTTACTTTAATGTCATAATATTTACAGAGTATACAATAGAATGTAAAAAGTATCAAAATTTAATTTTATGACATGTTCAAAATTAAAAGGAAGTGTAGATACAACTTTATTTTTTATTACATCGACATCTTGTAGGGCCACTTTTTTTCGACACACTCAGCTAATGATTTTGGTATGCTTCGAACTAGTTTCACAAAGTACTATGGCAAATACTTTCCAAGCATTTTACATTGCATCATTTAATTAAGGAGTGAAAACTATCTGCCTTTGTTGTATACTGTTCAAGCCATTTTTTCCCAGACGTTTTCCATGGTGTATTTTTGGGTCTGGCGTTTTTTGTAGGGCAATTCAGAAACTGAATGCATGTTTCTGCCATCCGTTTTTTGATCGCTTTCTAAAAAATAAAATGATCTCCATCTAGAAGCCATCCAAAAACACATAATTACACATATACTTCTATGTATTTCTCTGGATTCATTGTTATAGGAAGTACTGTACTACTAAATCAATTTTTCTTCCTGCATCCCATGCCATCATTATTCCCATGTTACTGTCTACTCATTTGAACGTTTGGATCTTTCCATAAATCATTCCACTAGGAATGTACGCCATCAGGGGCACCTAAGTTGAAACGTTTTTCATCAGGAGACAATATATTTTCCCAATTAATGTGTCTTCCATCCATTTGAAAATGGTAGTTCTTCATTGTTCTTTATGAGTTAGTGCCTTCAATTTTACGTATGTTGCGTATGCAGATTGATAGGGAATATGGGAAATAGTCTGACGAGAAACAGGTGTTGACATTATGGCAGAAATTTCGCTAGAAGACATCTTGTCGTTGTTTGTCAGTCTTAGATCTGAAGTCCTTAGGAACTAACTAGATAGTTCCTTGATAGTTCCGTCTGTTCTTCTTTGTAGTACATTTTAAACTACTCCTTTGACTCTGTTGAGCAATGGTGCGAATTGATTTTCCTGGTTCATAAAGTTCCCAAGTGTTCCGAATTTTATTTTCTGCAAATTGACACAAGGCATTTTGCTCTAGCTAGTCAGATTCCTGTAAGTAGACCCCTATAACACTGTTGATAATTCCGTTTTATATGAATTCCATGAATTATCAACAGTGTTATAGGGGGGGTCAACTGTATATATCCAATCTATGCAAATTACATTGGAGTGCGCAAATACTGTATCTAACTGAGAAAAATGAATTGCATCTGCTTGTCTTTACAAATGGATGTCTTAAAAATGATACTGTACTTTTTTATGAATTGTTGTACACTAAATATTGTGACAATAAAGTGAAATATTACGTCAGAACTCTCACGTTCCATTCGTTTAATCAATAGAAAAAAACACAAATAGTGATCTCCTTATAGTTATAAGCAGGAGTTTATATCGATTTTTATTTATTTATTGTTTTCATAACATTATATTAGATAAAAGCTATATAGTAAACATAGAGTGTACTCCTAATATTAACGAAAATTCCAAATAAACATACCAATTATCAACTTTATTTTCATTCTATCCAGTGAAGGTTTAGATGTTCCATCTGGACGTTTAGCACCGATGAGGGAATGTGTTGCTAACATTTCTCTTCCAAATACTTCGACCATAAGTTCGGCTGTATATCTTTTAGGCGTGGGAAATGCTTCCAGACGTTTGAATACGTCTGGAGTTATATTTAACAATTCGCATAGATCGTGGCTCAATTCTTTTTCTGGTGTAAATGCTGATGGCTATGAAAGCATGAAAAGAAAAAATCAAATAAACCATAAGTACTTGATTGATTTATGTAAACATATTACATAATATAGAATGTTGGAATAAAAAGTTTTAAAATTTGTGTTAATTGATTCAATTAATAATCAAAATGCACAAGTAGGATTATATATTTCAATACTTTTACGTTAAAAAGTAAGCAAGAATCAGTTCTTTAGAATTAAACTTGAATAAAACCTTAGTAAGTTTATTAAACCTTATCAATCAAATAATTACTGAATTGTCTGAATGAAAATGAAATAGCTGATAACGTTAATTTCGATTATAGTAGTTATATCTTTCTAAAGATGAGTCACGATTGAAATCTCAGAATGTGGCTAATATAATCGATGAGGAGAAATTACAACATAACGTCAGCAACTAACATTTATACACAAATCAACCATAATAGTGAATAAAAATAATTTTATTTAAATAATGACAAGGCAATGGATTTATTTATTAAACTATTTAGCAACTAATCATATATTAGTTAATTAATAGTTAATTAGTTAATTAATTACATGAATAATTAATAGTTTAAGTTAAAATATAATTATGAAAAAATTAAGTTGAAAATAAAAGAATCACTTAAAAACTGAGAATAAAAGGGGAGTGCAACATCTCACAAAGTGTTTCATTCATCCAACAAATCAAAATTTAAATAACTGTACTATACATAAATTTTACCCCTAATGCTAATGTTGCTGGGCCCAGATAGGGAATTACCAGTTTTAATGAACATATTAAATATTTTGACCATTTACTTTTATGCAAATACTTCCATTAGTTACAACACATTTGTTAACGGTTACTTTATACAGTATTATATAATCATTTGTTTTTATTTATGTCTATTTTTTATTACGTATTTTGATTGTTATCCTTTTTTATTTGTATTTTATTCTTTTGTTACAGACGTTATTTTCGGTGGAGGATATCAATTGTCTTATGACATTTCCTTTTGTACATGCAATAAATAAATAAATGCTATACAAAACACTACGTAACATTTACATGCCGTTTTAAAAAAATCCTCGAACATCCTTAGAATTAAAGGCATCTATAATAATAGGGAAAACATTTCTGATTGAATCTAATGTCTCAGGTTTAAGTCTTTCAAGCAGAGTGCAATAATAATAATTGCATTAGTGAAATTGTGCAGCATAATATATGAACTAGGGTTTCTCATTTCCCGGTCTTTTGCTTGTCCCGGGATTCCGGGATAAAAGTGAACTGTTTCCCCTGATCCCGGGAAATCCCGGGATAGAATCAATTATTTTTAAGGTATACAAAATATCTTGAAATTAAATGATATAATTATTTTTCATTTTTTAAAGTAATTTTAAAGTTCTGTATCATCCAAAATCATATTAATAATGCTGTGTAAGATATATAATAAAAATTACCTTTGAATTACATAGAAATTTTCACAAATAGAAAAAAATTATTAAAGTTTGCTAGAAAATGCATATAACAACAACAACAAAAAATGCTTTGAATTGAGTTAAAAATTAAAAATTGAACTTAGATCAAACTTATAACTTAGAAGGTAATTTTCGTTTTTTAAATAAAATATAATACAAAATATTGTAAACTTTTATAAGATTTTAAAAAGCAAAGATGATCAATACTCCGATCACTCACTCTAATTCTTATTTTAGTAATGAAAAGTCTTGCCACCGAGAATGCCCTTTCCGATTCAATTGATGTGATTGGAATAGTGTTTAATGCATTTAAGAGAAGACAGATATTATGTGTTTTTTCACCTGTAGCCTGGAAGATTTCGAGTTCGTTTTCGAGATTGTAGTACTTCTTTCGCTCTCTAGTATTCTTGATTTGTCTACCTTGGCTGCTTTAATAGCGGCATCAAGCTTAGAGCTCGATAATTCGGCAATTCATTTGGCTTTAATAATCAGGTTTATGAAGAAAAACTTCATACTTGCAGACTTTGTACTCGTTTGTATCCTTGCCCAATTTGCACAATCTGGCGTCAGGCATTTATTGAAGCTACTGGGCATGGTTAAAACTCAAGACAGCGTAAGCACAATTATTCCAGATATTACAGGTTCCGACAAGTAAAGAATTTTTATAGTCCTGCCACAAATAAGCTATATATTGATTATTGACCATTTGTGACATGCTATAACGAGCAAAAATTTAAAAAAAACTAATAGGTAGGTTTAAAATTAATAAATACAAATGTATTCTGACAGTGAATGAGTTAATTATGCTTTTTATTTGCAAAATTTCTTAACCTTAACACAAAATAAGAAAAAAAGTGAATTTTTAAGAAATTTGCGGGATTTCCCGGGATAAGAAAAATTTCCCGGGATATTTTCCGGGTTAAAAAAACAACCGGGATCCCGGAATCCCGTTTGAGAAACACTAATATGAACGATCTTCTCATCTTAGCGTTTGGAAAATGCAATTCAGCTATATCTTTTATTAACAAGTTCAGATTGACCACCGAAAGTAAAATGTAAAACAAATTTTGAAATAAAAATTGATTTTTTCATTTCAAATTTAGTACTAAATTTCAATTATTGAAAATTTGATAATATAAATCATCATTATCATAATCATATTTTCGACCATTTTAATTTGTAATTTTCAAATTCATCCTTATTTCTTGTGATTTTATAACAGAAAATTACCTCATTTTGCATGGATCTTTCGAGTTCAGTCTGCTTACGAGTCGGGAAATTAGATATCGGCCAAGTAGTACTGATTGGTATTAAGTTTTGATTTATCTGCGATGACTGCTGTTGCTGTTGTTGCTGCTGTTGTTGACCTTGTCGATGATTTCGGAGACTGCTTACTAATTCTCTCATTTCGCATAATAATTCTTTCATTTCTGTAAAAGTTTAGACGCATTATAAACATTGAATTCTTTTAAATTAGTAAATTAAATTAAAAATATAAAATTCAATAACAGAAACTTTACAAAAAATTACTTTTTTCGTCTTGTATTTATCAATGATGTAATTTACTACTTGTGACACGTTCCTTTAAAGTATAATAATTTTCAGTATTCAATAAAAATTTTTAAAACTTTAAACTTGATAATGTGTAGAATTCTATAAGCTTGTTTTCTAATGATAGAAACATTTTAATTCCTTACATTAGTAATTGGATAGCACAGATGGTCCAACAATTTAAAAAAAGGTGGATAAGATGCCATTTGGAATGATGCTCCTCACTCATATAATAATAATATAATGATAATGCAATAAGAACAGCATCAATTAATTTCACTATTACTCAGAAAACTTTTATTGTTTTTTCCTATATTATTTACATATATAATTGCAAAAAATTATGCATTTCAGCAGGTTAACATGTATTTTCATTTTGCCATTACGTTAAACTTTATTTGCATCTATAATACTAATATATAATGTTATTAAGTGAGATTATGCTAGATAATTAATGGTTCTAGCGTAATTCTATGTTTATGAAATTTTTTGAAGATATTCTTCGTATGAAAACTTCTGGAAGACACAGGAAGACTCGTTTTGTAAATTTGTTTAAATACAACACGTATTACTTGTATTATACAAGTAAACTATTTATAAATTTATTTCATGTATCTGTTAAGTGTAATTGGTAGTTTGATACAGATTCAATAAGAATAAATTCAGACTATAAGTTACATAATCAAAAATATAATACACTGTGTTGACCCTGCTAAATATTTCCACACATATCATTTGTTTTCTGCTTGAAAAATTACATCACAGGCAAACGTGTATTTTCATTTTGCCATTAATCTTTGTTAATACTAATATATTATTATGTTAGCATTACCAAAGCTGTTTTGTTTAGTGTTGACTATGACAAAGTGTTTAAATGCTGTGGAAGCCAATAGATAAGTTTTGCAGTTACAGTATATTCTCTAAGACAACTTTCCAAACAGATAATCAATGATTTATATTTTCAGCTGTAATAAATTACCTTTATAGTCTGTTATTCCTTTGTGATGCAAAATGTCCTACAGTATTACAAATTGTTTCCAATCTAATATTAACAGATAAAGAAGTATAACTTATATGTTCTCAAATTGCATCTATATTTGAGAATGTTTCAACTTAGAAAACAATTTTTAATTTTGGAAATATTTGAATATTTGAAATGCTGCATTATGTCACTTATTGTATATTGCATCTTAGTGGGATCTGTATCATTGTCAAATCACATATATCAGTAGTAATAAAATGATGATTATGCCTAGGTCTGTTGACAAGTTGTAGGGTTTAAATTTACAGCAGACTTCTTTTGCCCCTTAATGGACAATTTTTATTATTATTATTTTNTCAAGAGATATTTTTATGCTTCTCTGTAAAACAATGTTTCATATGGTTTTATTTATAACAGTATATATCAATTTATATTTTATTAAATAAAAATCTTGAATTTCCAAAACAAAGTTGATGGGTTCATTTTATCGAAGGAAACAGAAAAGTTTGAATCAAGTATAGAATTACAGTTTAATCAGGACTTATTTATAATTACTTTAGTCACGATTAGTTTCATATTAGAAAACTATTCATGAAACTAATGATACATATTCTAAAGTTACAAAAACTGATTGGTTAATCGGAAAGGAAGAGATATATCATTTTGCCATTCAGTAAAACAAAGTTATGTAAGGTTTTACTTTAAAAAAACTATTAAATCACTCAGTTTTATTAGAAAATTGAATCAAATTTCGGCTTTTACAAGTAAATCTAATTGGGCAACGTTAAAAATAAAAGCACAGACTTTCGTTTCCTGTAGAAAATGTAATTTGACCTTGGTTCGAGACGAATTAAACCAAACATAGACACCAATCGGAAAAGTACTTTATTATGAAACTACAGAGAATCCATTAAACTGTAAAGTATGTTTCTTGTAGAAATCAATAGGCAAGACTTCATTCATAAAAGCACGAACTGGGAAGCCAAACGACAAGGTTATAAGTGCAATAATAATCTTTTATAATGAATACAAGCTTGTTTACTTCGTCCTGTAATTTCTCGAACTGGAAACAAATTATTGTTTAAGTAACACATATTGATGTATAGAATCCCTTTCAAATACTCATTCAAATAACTTTAAATATAGGAAAAACAAAAATCGAAATTCGAATCAAAATTTACAATTTTTCCACTCCACTCTCAGAAAAATCCCCAGCTCCATCCTCTCAACTACCTTGATTATGTCAAATACTTTTTAAATGTAGGATTAAATAAAATGATAAAAATAAAATGAATTTTAAATATAATTTCTACAACTTGCATCATTCTTTTGATTCTAAGATATAAAATCAGTTACATAATAAATTACAAAAATTAACTAATATCAGTAGATTTTTTATAAAAATCCAAAAAGTTTAACATTTAATTTCATAATACAAAAAAACGTTAAATAAATGTCATATTAAGAAGTTGAATTTTATTTTTGATAAAATATAAGGTAGCATTTTATCAGTAAATAGGATATTACAAAAAAATATTTAATTGGGCCGCAATTTGAAAAAATGCATACATATAAATTCCCACAGACGGATGGACGACAGTCCATCCGTCTGTGGGAATTTACTTATCCGTCTGTGGGTAGGATTAACTATATGCAACTTCTGATATAAACTGGAAGTCAGGTTATTTCAATTCAAATCTTTTCCCCTGAAAGTAGTTAATAGACGACTGGCACAACTCTAGTGTTAAAGGAAAAGTATGATATACAGAGGCAAGTCACTACTAATAATTTGAGGAGGAAGGCATATATTTAAATAAATTAAAAATATGATTAAAATTGCAGCCTGGCATTGTAAAGATGCCACAAAAAATATTTGCCTTGTTTATTTATTAATTTATTATAATTATTAATAGTATTATTCTAATTATAATAACTATAAAAAGGATAGTGTATAATTAGAGTATACTCTCAATCTAATCTAATCAGATTTATATAAAAATGTATACAGCATAGTATTTATGTAAATTACAATATTAATTACAAATATATACCTTTATAACATATATAATCAAAATAAATAAAGTACTGGTACAGAATATATTCAGATTTTTAAATATTTAAACATCTAAATGCTTATCATAAAATAATATGAGAAATTTGGTACTGTACCATAATAATTTTATTGTCCTAAAGCCTAAACTATCTACAGTAAATATTTAGTTATAGAAATCAAAGTTTCTTTATTTATAAATATGATTTAGTGAAATTTGTTTCGATTAAGTATTAGTNCTATTAACAGTCTCTATTAACAGTCATTTCCAGAAAGCTTTGAACTGTGCTGTATACGTGTGTGTAGGCTCGATGTATATACACGTACTGTACATTATAATAAATAGATTTCTGTATAATATAATATTAATAATAAACATGAATAAAATTTTCAATTATACGTGCAAAAAGAGAGAAAACGGAAGAATAACATTGTAGTCTCCATAATATAAAAATGAAAGTATTTTGACAATATTGTTTAATGATAACCATTTCCTTTTTTTAAATAGGATAATATTATTAAAAAATACGATAAGTTTATTTTTATATCATAAATTTATTTAACTTACAAACAAAGTATCTGTTTTCTTCTCACAGTAAACTGTCATGGCGTCTGATACAGGTAAGGAACAATTGTTTTTTCTTGTTACAATTTAAAATAAAGCTGGCGTAAGTATAAATTTTAAATTAAATTGATTTATTTTTCTTTTAAATTGACGTTATCAGACTATATACATGAAAAAAATATTGCATTTAGTGGCATTTATTTATTTATTTATCGCACTGAAGTACGCACTGTTAGAGGCCGAAACCATTACAAAAAGAGTATTTTGAAAGATAAATATACAATGAAGACAGACAGAATTAGAAGAAGAAAGCAAATGTCAATCTCCCATCCAACTTTGGTCAAACGAAGAACGTCGCCAGTATAATAATAAACTCTTTCTAATTTTACATTTTCGAACGGCTCTACCGAAAAAATATTTCGAATGCCAGAAATACTGATCAATTATTTAAATTTTCTAATACGTAACAATTTATAATTTAATTTTTAAAAACTCAAAAGATCAAGAATACACCAGAAAATCTTAAAAAGAAAAGGAAAAAAAAAAAATCGAAATTTACTTCATGGCACAAACAGGAAATCTTTATTTCCTTAGAACGGAATTAAAAAACATCTGCCAGATTTTTCTCTTTAACTCGTTTCCTTTTTATTTATCAATTAAATACACTTACAAAAATTTATCATTTTATCAGCCAGAAAAAGCTCTACAGTAACGATTACAATTTGTAAAAATCACCTACAGACGGACAAAGCCATTACCTTAACGTTTTTTTTTTTTTACAACGAATTTATAAAACATTACAGTTATAACTCATATTTTTTAAAACCCAGAACGAGTTATTTTCGGTATGTTTTTCACATATCAATCATTAACCTCCATCACTCATATTCAGGGACAAAACATGAAGATTATTCATCAACAAAGCTGACAATACGTTCCAGATGGCAAATTCCGAAACATTTAACGACAATTTGTCTTTGTATTTCTTCTTCTATTTATTTTATTTAAGTATTNTTATTTTTTTTTGCTGGCTCTTAATTTTATTTCAGAATTTAATACTACTATATTTTGTATATTTTAATGTCCATTTTAAATTTTTTGTGTTTTTATTGTTGAATAAAGTTAATTGTGGTAGTTAATAAAACATAATAATCTCATTATTTAAATCATTATCTATTATCTAAAATAGGCATTATTTTATTATTTATTAGCAATTGAAACATTATTTTGCCATATTATTATGGTACATTAGTTTCAATATATTGTTTGTTAATTATACAGTATTTTAATTACTTTTTGGATTAAAATTCTTAATTATATTAGATGTATTAGCTAATTTTATAAATCACATTCTTAATTACTTCATACTATATTTAATAATTTAAATTAGTCATTAGAAGATTTATATGCTTGCACTATGTGATGGTAGTTTGAAATTCTGTAGGTGATATTGTAAAGTTTATTTATGGTGGAAAATATCTTTATGAAAAATTAGTTTTTATCTACGCAAAGAAAAAGTTAAGATAAATATGTAAACAACATTAAGGAAATATAAAATTATTCTTAATTTTTGTCTTTAATATTAATAATATTTTTTCATCAATTGATATTCTTATATTCTTCCAATAACTAATTTAGATTAACTGTAATTATTATTTCTTTATAAATCTATCAATTTACCAACTGTTTTTTTATTTATAAAACTATTGAATGAATTGTGTAATTTAATAGCACAAGAGACATTGTTTGCATTTGGCATTGTTTGGTATTGGGTTAAACCATGCCAAACAATCTTGTAAATTTAAAAAAAGAAACTTAAAAATTAGTCTCTTTCTTAAAAATAATAAATACTTGCATAAATTTAAGGAATTATTATAGATATAAAATATTATTACATATTAAAAATTATAATTCAAAAATATAAAACAAAATTTACATTGCAGTTAATATAATTGGTTTTTTTTAAATTTTTGTTACAAATTATGATTATTATAAAGATTGAAATAATATTTGTAAAGTTAGAAAACAAATAATAGAATGATTACCTAAAAATATTTTTGTATGTATACACACATTAATAGATTCTATAATTCAAAATAATAACACATGTGGTTGAAAAATTTTAGATTTTTAAGCCTGATTATAACTTGCAGACTAATGAATCTTATCAAGGATTTTTGAATTTTGAAATTTTAATCAAATCAAAACTTGTAAAAAAGGATAATAATTTTATAGTAAAATCCTCCACTCCTCCCAGAATATATTCAATAGATTATCACCAAAAGATTAATACACACTCTTTTCTGTATTTGTATGTGTGTATATATTGATATATGAAATATATATTTTCCAATTTATAGTTTCTTATTAATTTTATAAATTACCTTAACTATTAACTTACAAAAGTTTGAAATAAAATTTTGATAATTGTCTATTAGAATTTGAAAAATTCTAAAATTCAAATTCTAATATTTCATTTCATACAACAATTAGATTGAAAGAGAGGTAAATATGTAACTCCTGGAACAAATACATTATTGTACTCGGTAATCGTAATTAATGTACCCCTATTTGGTTGCATTGGTTGCATTTGGCTGCTAAATATCTCTAGTCTTTCTAGACAGCATTAAATAGGGGTTCTTTAATTACAATTGCCTGTCAATACCACTGGCATAACCAGGGAGGGGTGAGGGGAATGGGGCTCACTCTTTGTAATGAAAAATGCTAAATGTAGAAAAAAACAATTTAATTGTGAAGTAAACTACTGACTTAGTAATTTATGTATATTTGTTATAATACATTGTTGCGTTAAAAGTGAAAATCTATTAAAATATGTAGTGATTCATATTAAGTTTTAATTTGGGCCCTCCTTTATTTCAGATCTAGTTATACTATTGGTTAATATAGTATTTATAATAGAATGCTTTTTGAATAGTTTGAAAAAAGCATTGCTTTAAACATAACTGATTTCATAATTATGATTACAAATTTTGTTTATTACTTTGTTGTATTCAACTACTCAAAACTGGATATACTTAGTAAACAAAGTGCATGAAACCAATCTCAACCAGCACAATTTTATAAAAAGCAAATATTTACAACCGTGTTAAATGAGTCTGATGATGCCCATTTAACACAGTCAAAAATGTTTGCTTTCTTATAAAATTATGCTGGTTGAGATTGGTTTCGTGTGCTTTGTTTATTACTTTTATTATTTGTAGTTTACTTTTATTCTAAAAACTTTTTAAAATAGTAATAAACTAAGTGAGTGATTAGTTAATTTCAAAGTTATATCATTGATATTAGATTTTAATACCAGTATCAATAATTTATATATAAACACCTTATTCTTGAATTTGCATTTTCCTAAAAGACACTAAAACAAAGAAGAAAATTTACGAAAGGTATTTACTGTATAGGCTGTATTTATATACTGAGCTAAAAAAGTAACAACAGTTAATACATATAAAAAAGAAACTGTTATAACAACATATTCATATTATATAATTTAAGTAATTGTTTTTATTTGTTAAAATTAATGTGTTAAAGAATTGGCAGAAATATTTTAAAATTTAAACTAAATAACTTAACAATTTTAAAAACTTACAAAAATTTTATAAAAAAAACACTGGTCATAAATTCAAAAATTAAAAGTTTGTTAAATTTATAGATTTTAAAACTTTTTGTAATTATAAAATCTAGTGAGGCAGCTATGTCATTTTTCTAGAAGCCTACAAAGAAAGATAGAAGAGTGTGCTTCATTTGTGTCAAGTGGTTGTCAATTATGTAACTCTGTTTATTCAGTTTGTTACTTTTTAAGTAAATAAATTTAAATTTAAATGAAACAAGCAAATATTTATTGTCATATCATTACAATGCCAGGCTGCAATTTTTAATCATATTTTTAATTTATTTAATTTAAAATATATGCTTTCTACCTGAAATTAGTATTGTCTTGTCCCTGTAAATCATACTTTTCCTGTTAGCAAGGAAGTCATGTTGGTCATTTATCTAATTCCTTTCAGGAAAAAGTTTGAATAGACATAATGTGACTTCTGATTCATATCAGAAGTTCCTGTATAGTTAATCAGGGCCTTATTGCCCCTAAGCTTTCCACATCTAGTTTGACTTTCATCTATCCCATTCTATTCTTAAGATTAAGGAAGGACGGCCATACAGACAGACAACAGTGAGAATTTATAGGCCTATAATTTTTTTTTCAAATTACAGCCCACTGACTGAGCATATGTTTGATAAAAATTTGAAATTTTATTCCTTTGAAACACTAATTACATGACAAAATATTACGATTCATGAACTTCCTGGAAAAAAGTTGATAAAAACTTTTGTTTGATTTCAACTACAATTAGATTATATACAACCATTTACAGTTTCATGCTGCTTTGTAATGAATAGATCCATTTTGTACTGTGATTAGATTTATAGATTGGTACAAAGACTAATATAAAGTTAATAATTTTTAGATGAGAATTCAATTCATGGTAGCATAAGATTTTAATGTATGGTATGCTAAAATAACAGTTTTAAATGAGAACAATATATATTGGAAACAAGTTTATTCAATTAACATGTTAATAATAAATAATATTATGCCTGTAATATTATAAATAAAACATCAATTGATATAATGATAACAGTGATAGACATAATTTTCAACATTGAATACTGTGTTTGTTTTTTTTTAACTCTTTCTGGCCTGTAGGTACTAAAACAACGTTTAAATCATTCTGGTTAAGAGTTCAGCTAAACCACAGTCGGTGACCAGGTGATAAGAGAAAGGTCTGATATATCCAGGACAGCAGCCTGGGTAAAAATTTCCAAGCTTTTTTACTAGTTGGATTTAATAGACAAGCCAGGATTTACAACAGATTAAATTGATATTAAAGCACATTATTTTATTTTAAACTGAAAAAATTCATAATGATAAAGCTAAATATGCATTAAAAGCATTTTTTAATTTACAAAGCATTGTTATTTCTAATGGAGTACACATAAATAACCACTTTATTGTATAATTAAAATATCCAACTCATATTATTGTTTCATTTTCCTAACTTTTANGATAAAGCTAAATATGCATTAAAAGCATTTTTTAATTTACAAAGCATTGTTATTTCTAATGGAGTACACATAAATAACCACTTTATTGTATAATTAAAATATCCAACTCATATTATTGTTTCATTTTCCTAACTTTTATAGAAACAATTTCTCTGCTAAATTTTTAAAACATTTATTTAATTGTAATAAAAATAAATAGAAAATAGATTATTGTAAATTATAGATTTTTATCATTGAAAGTATCAAATATTTACAAAAGAAATAACTATGAACAAGCATGTTTTGGTAGTTTTTGGGTAGCACGCATGCTTTTTTATTATTTAATCCCTATTGTAACAGCATTACAGTCTGTTGCTATTCTTATAGGAATTAAGATTTTTTGCTTGGTTAGCTGCACTGTATAAATCTTATTTTACTTTTAATTTTGCTATATTAATATAGAAAGCAAAAAATATAAACATTACAACTATTTTACTTTTTTTTTTTTTTATTTTGACTAAGGTGGTGATGATAATTTTCCTATAGAGGCAATATTACATTACATATGATCATAAGATGCATAATTTGATGTAATGTGATATTACCATGTTATATATAATTAAAATGCAATACATAACATTTCTTAAAGTGAAAATTATTTGATAATTTTCAAGTATGTTTTTATATAAAATGTACAATATATTCCATATAGAATATAGCAACAGTAAGTATTTTCTGATATATTAACTAATTTTAATAATAATTTTTGGTTAAGTATACTTACCAATACAGTTTCTGTGTTCATTTTCTAATTTTCTTCTTGCCTGTTTTTCTACTTCCAGTTCCAATTTTAATTCCTCAAATTGTTTTTCTGATCTACTCAATTCTTGTTGAAGTTTCTGAATTTCTGCTGTTAGAACAGCTGCAATATTCACCTAAAACAAAAAATTCTTTCAGTTTTTAATATTGCTTATACAAATTTTAATCTTCTTCATAGATAATTTATAATAGACTTGATTAACTAACTTCATTGAGAAGTTTCTGAGTTTGTATTTCTCTTTCTTCTGGTGGAATTTTTAACCTGGATTGTTTAGGAGATATGTCTTGATGATCCTATACAAAAAAACAAATTTGCATAATTAATAATTGTTTTTTATATAAATGTTTTAAAATATCTTTCTACCCTTACCTCTTCATTGCAATTAATATAACGTCTGTTCAATTTGCTGATATCATTATATCTAATCATTGATATTGATGTTGCTTGGTTCTCCACAAGTTGCATAGATGATTAATGTAACTTTTTAGATTTAATTATCTTCAATTTATGTAAAAAAAAAATTAGTTTTTAATGTTTAAACTTTAGAAAATAATGAAAAAAATTCTATTACTTCATAAAATTTTAATTTATAATTAATTTAAAGAATTTTAAAATGTAAAAGTAAATAAAAGCAGAATTTAAACATTTTAAATAAACTTTTTATATAAAAATATCTTGTGTAAAGAAACAAAATTTGATATATTTTATTCAAAAATTAAATAAAACTCGCTTAGATCATTTCTATTAAAAAAAATATCTAAATATTAATTAANATTTTACTTTTTTTTTTTTTTATTTTGACTAAGGTGGTGATGATAATTTTCCTATAGAGGCAATATTACATTACATATGATCATAAGATGCATAATTTGATGTAATGTGATATTACCATGTTATATATAATTAAAATGCAATACATAACATTTCTTAAAGTGAAAATTATTTGATAATTTTCAAGTATGTTTTTATATAAAATGTACAATATATTCCATATAGAATATAACAACAGTAAGTATTTTCTGATATATTAACTAATTTTAATAATAATTTTTGGTTAAGTATACTTACCAATACAGTTTCTGTGTTCATTTTCTAATTTTCTTCTTGCCTGTTTTTCTACTTCCAGTTCCAATTTTAATTCCTCAAATTGTTTTTCTGATCTACTCAATTCTTGTTGAAGTTTCTGAATTTCTGCTGTTAGAACAGCTGCAATATTCACCTAAAACAAAAAATTCTTTCAGTTTTTAATATTGCTTATACAAATTTTAATCTTCTTCATAGATAATTTATAATAGACTTGATTAACTAACTTCATTGAGAAGTTTCTGAGTTTGTATTTCTCTTTCTTCTGGTGGAATTTTTAACCTGGATTGTTTAGGAGATATGTCTTGATGATCCTATACAAAAAAACAAATTTGCATAATTAATAATTGTTTTTTATATAAATGTTTTAAAATATCTTTCTACCCTTACCTCTTCATTGCAATTAATATAACGTCTGTTCAATTTGCTGATATCATTATATCTAATCATTGATATTGATGTTGCTTGGTTCTCCACAAGTTGCATAGATGATTAATGTAACTTTTTAGATTTAATTATCTTCAATTTATGTAAAAAAAAAATTAGTTTTTAATGTTTAAACTTTAGAAAATAATGAAAAAAATTCTATTACTTCATAAAATTTTAATTTATAATTAATTTAAAGAATTTTAAAATGTAAAAGTAAATAAAAGCAGAATTTAAACATTTTAAATAAACTTTTTATATAAAAATATCTTGTGTAAAGAAACAAAATTTGATATATTTTATTCAAAAATTAAATAAAACTCGCTTAGATCATTTCTATTAAAAAAAATATCTAAATATTAATTAAGTGAAATTTGATATTTTTTAGTATTAAATATGATTTAAAAGTTTAAAATAAATTAAATTTTATAAAGTAAAACGGTGCGCGTTATACAATAAAGCGCGTTAAAAATATTAAAAAATATATAATTAATTTTTGATTTCTTCCCTTTAATATATTAAATAATTTTCAAATAAAATTATAATATTAAATTTTCAAAATATTATTTTAAAATCGCTTTAAAAAAAAATGAAATCGAACAAAATGTGTTTTAACAATAGAAAACATCCGGTGGTAACGCGACGACAAACCGGAAGTTTGAAGTTTAAAGAGGGGGGAAGTATATTTGGAAAAGGTGCAATCACGTGATCGTAAGCGTTGGAAATGACGTAAGCTAGAGAGTTAGTGCGTTATTTAAATATATATATCTTACCTGGATTGTTAAAGTTTTTGCTATTTTCTTTGCAAAAGCTAAACGAAGACTGCAGAATGTGCAGTTGTTGATCGATGTGACGTCATGGCGATGCAGCATAGTCTCGCTTTATGATTGGTTGGTAGACAAGGTTGACTGCAGTAACTGCAGGAAGGGCAGAAAGAGCACTGCATTTCTTATTCTCGTCTTTACCATTCTTTAAAGTTTTTTCTTAAATTTTACATTAAAGATCGTATAGAAAATTTCTATCTGATGGGTTTCCATCAAGGAAGTCATGTTGGTCATTTATCTAATTCCTTTNCTAAAATTTTATTGGTATTTTTTTATCCGCTCAATTCATGCGCCAATCCTTTTCTTTACGCCATCCTCACGAAGCAGTACCGTCGCGACTTCTTCATTTTGCTCAGTCGTTATGGTCTCTGCACCAAACGTGCCATGAGGTACAAGGGGACCTACACGTGCAATCGTGGAATCAGAACAGGTACCTTGTGCCTCCAAAGAGGTAGAGGCGATCGAAAGTGCAGAGGAGATGACGGTCCTGTTTATGATGATGGCACAAGAAGTGTTTCATCTACAATCGATATGCTCCCAGAAATTGACGGATCCTCCTGCGAAGTAGTACGTTTAGGATCCGTAAGAAAACCAGGAGATAATTGCCGTCAGTTAAGTGTTGTCAGTGAAGATAGCGCACCTTCATCAGAAGAGGAAAGCAGCAGTCCTCTTCATAAAGGTTCTCCCCATCCCATAAAAAATAGTTGCACCAAATTGAATGTCCATAGTCTGGAACAAGAGGAAATACTGAAACGTGTATTAGGAGAGTGTGACCAAAAGAAATATTTCACAAGCAATGAAGTAATCATCACTAATAGAATTTTGCCTTTAGAAAATGGATGTTTTATCCCTAGTAGAGATTCTTCAGAGACTAAAATTTAAACTACTCTTGAATTTAGTTTCATACAGTCTTCTTTCTGTGTTTGTAAATGAATATTTAAATTATAAATACATTTAAGTAGATTAATTTATCTTTCTGCGATTTATACAAAGTTAATAGAATATGACATTTGTTTTACTTCAAAAAACCTTATTCTTTAGATTCTAACAAATTTGGAATCTAATTGTCATGTCATTCGTTTAGTTAATCATTTAAAATTTATAATGTCGACATTGTTTTAAATATTAATAAAAATATTTTCTAAAATAGATATGGAAAACACACGATATGGGTATAACCACGATGAATATGGAGGATCTTTTATCTATATCCACGGGTTCGTTCAGATCCACAAATGAGGCATCCAGATAGTGAAAAACTTGTGCTAACATACTGAGAGGGTTTGGCTTGATGGGATACAGCCAAGCAATAATTAGATCTTCAGGAAGATTTTCTGCGGGACACGCGAAGAAAACTTCGCGTAGCCAGCCAGTTGGTGAGGAGTAAATCCACGACCTTTCAGTAGTTTTATCTACTCGGTCTCTGGTGGGCCAGAGATGGTCCGTCCACGAAAAAGTATCGATTGCCGGGATTCGATCCCGGGTTCCCCAGAGCAATAGAGTGAGGTGTTAAATGCCTCGGCCATCCAGTATCTGTTAACTGTTAAATTTCTATATTAATCTATGTGAATCGATGAATCAAAAGGAGTTATGTAATTAAATCAAAAATAGCTTTAATATTTATTTTATTAGCACGTTTTTACAAAGAACACTTATTAAAAGATTACAAAGTCGTTTTTAAGCTATCGAATGACTTTTTAAGAGGAGTCTGCTTAACTTCAAAGAGTTCCTTGATTTCCTGTACTCTGTCTACGTGAAAAATCACCTCAACTCGTATTTATGTACATTCCAAAGACAATGAAGGTGAAAGTATTTCAATTATATACTAATAAGAATCTCTATTAACAGTCTCTATTAACAGTCATTTCCAGAAAGCTTTGAACTGTGCTGTATACGTGTGTGTAGGCTCGATGTATATACACGTACTGTACATTATAATAAATAGATTTCTGTATAATATAATATTAATAATAAACATGAATAAAATTTTCAATTATACGTGCAAAAAGAGAGAAAACGGAAGAATAACATTGTAGTCTCCATAATATAAAAATGAAAGTATTTTGACAATATTGTTTAATGATAACCATTTCCTTTTTTTTAATAGGATAATATTATTAAAAAATACGATAAGTTTATTTTTATATCATAAATTTATTTAACTTACAAACAAAGTATCTGTTTTCTTCTCACAGTAAACTGTCATGGCGTCTGATACAGGTAAGGAACAATTGTTTTTTCTTGTTACAATTTAAAATAAAGCTGGCGTAAGTATAAATTTTAAATTAAATTGATTTATTTTTCTTTTAAATTGACGTTATCAGACTATATACATGAAAAAAATATTGCATTTAGTGGCATTTATTTATTTATTTATCGCACTGAAGTACGCACTGTTAGAGGCCGAAACCATTACAAAAAGAGTATTTTGAAAGATAAATATACAATGAAGACAGACAGAATTAGAAGAAGAAAGCAAATGTCAATCTCCCATCCAACTTTGGTCAAACGAAGAACGTCGCCAGTATAATAATAAACTCTTTCTAATTTTACATTTTCGAACGGCTCTACCGAAAAAATATTTCGAATGCCAGAAATACTGATCAATTATTTAAATTTTCTAATACGTAACAATTTATAATTTAATTTTTAAAAACTCAAAAGATCAAGAATACACCAGAAAATCTTAAAAAGAAAAGGAAAAAAAAAAAATCGAAATTTACTTCATGGCACAAACAGGAAATCTTTATTTCCTTAGAACGGAATTAAAAAACATCTGCCAGATTTTTCTCTTTAACTCGTTTCCTTTTTATTTATCAATTAAATACACTTACAAAAATTTATCATTTTATCAGCCAGAAAAAGCTCTACAGTAACGATTACAATTTGTAAAAATCACCTACAGACGGACAAAGCCATTACCTTAACGTTTTTTTTTTTTTACAACGAATTTATAAAACATTACAGTTATAACTCATATTTTTTAAAACCCAGAACGAGTTATTTTCGGTATGTTTTTCACATATCAATCATTAACCTCCATCACTCATATTCAGGGACAAAACATGAAGATTATTCATCAACAAAGCTGACAATACGTTCCAGATGGCAAATTCCGAAACATTTAACGACAATTTGTCTTTGTATTTCTTCTTCTATTTATTTTATTTAAGTATTTTCCCATCTTTTTTTTTTTTTTTTACTAAAATTATCTCCTATTCTCGTTATTATTTAATTGTTATTTTACTATAAAAATTCAAGCGAATCTTTCCACTTGTAAAGATTAAAAAAAAAGAGTTTTAATTATTATTTTAAAATATTTTAATTCTTAAAAAGCGTAATTTAATATCCATAATAAAAATATTTCAACTTAAACGAATGCAATTTTAAATATTTTACGACGTTCTCCAGTATTTCTTAACAGGATTTTTCTTGAGTGGTTAGAAAATTCGAGATGAGAAAAAATCTAATTATTCTGTGTAAAATTAGATAAAACACTTTTAAAAATAAATAAATATATATATATATTTTAAAATCCAGAAAAAATATTTTAAATTAATTCTTTAATCTATGTAGATAATCTCAAAATATTGTTTATTTATTCTACCTTTAGTACATTAAAAGTACACTAATAATTCAGTTGTTTGGAGGGTTCGGCTACCATTAATGTATAATATATAGTATTTAATGTACTGTTATAATGTAGTGTTATCATCTAACAGGAAGAAGATAAAAAGGACGTCTAAAATAAAATAAAATAAAATAAAATAAAAGATAGCGAGAGTTGCAGGATAAGAACCGGCAAAGGATGATGATGATGATGATGATACATTATATCATGGCCTGATTTACAGTTTATAGCCTCGAATTATAAATCTACAGATTAAGGCCTCACATTTTAACATATATCATCATTTATTAGAAGGGAAGGGCCTCCTATATGTTACGGCTTAAGGACACGACAGTCTAAATCCGGCCACGTGTTAGTATGTAATATATTATGTGAAGTGCCTAAAAATTTTGGATATTTGTAAAAAATTGATTAATGCATAAATTTTCAAAAATTTCCTTATTAAAGAGCAAATAAAATACTCGATTTTACACAATAATGTGGCTGAGAAGCCTTCAAAAAGTATTGGAACCTCCAATATGTTGAAGCAGAAACGAAAATACCAGTTTTTTTGGATGGTTTATATAATAAAGTTTATCATAAATAAACTGCATTATATTTCCTGCTCATTTGCTGCGACGTTTCCTTTAAATATTCTAAAAAAACGTTTATAAAGATATATATTTTAAAATACAATTGATAAATTCAAAGCTTAGATAAAGGCAAAGATGAATTCAAGTTTTAAATAAAGGAATTTTACAGAAGAAATATTAACAAATTCAAAAATTGTTTGCTCTACTATTAACATAATTTAAGTAAATATTTTCTTAATAATTTAACAAGTTAAATTAAAAGTTTCGAATATTTTATCAAAAGTGAAAGAATGTAGCACGGAATTTAACATTTAGAATCGTTATCCCTCAATTCTGAATAGTAACAACGCATATATAAGTCCGGATATGTCGGGCCTCATCTCTCGCCATTGTAAGCTTGGCTCAATCCACGATGAGTATGAAAAAAGGCCCTCTTAGTGGCCGTAAGAAAAAAAGATACCACAGAAAATTATTAAAAGAACAACAAGATTAACTGGATTAATGAAAGAAGACTTGATGTGTTAAGGAGTGCCTCCTGGGAGGACTTTTTATGAGAAACTTGCCCATATTTGGGTGTTAAAACTATGAGAAACTTGCCCATATTTGGGTGTTAAAACTATGAGAAACTTGCTCCTATTTAGGTGTTAAAACTATGAGAAATTGGGCCGTTTAGTTTTAAACGGTATTACATTCACTTTTACATATAAACTGATCAATATTTATATTAAAAAAACCTTTAAATTTACAATTTTCGTGTGTTGAAAGATAGTTTTTCATAGAAAATAATAAATATTTACCTTAATATGCGCGTGTTTTTTTACATATTTACAAAATTGTATGACTATGTTTATAATAGAATGTTCCATTCTCTATCACTCTCACTTTTTTTTTTAAATTCTTGCCAAGAATTTGGTCTTATTTGCTTATAATAGATTGATTCAAGGACTTGCTAATTTTAACAGGAGAAAGATGATATCATTTTCTTACCATAGCCTGTCACTCTTCCCATACATTAAACAGAGGAAATAGAAGAGCAACAACTTTCATAATTTTTTTTTTTTTTTCTAAATTTTTAAAAATATCAAATTACACATAAATAATTTTACATTTTTATCAGATAAAAATAAATTATAAATATTGAACAGGGCGGAGTTGCCCTATAAATAAACAATTTTACATAATTCAACACCAGTTTGTCGGAACGAAGTACCTTAAAAATTATTAATGGATATTAATTTTTACTCTTCATAAAAAATGTATAATAATGTTTTAATTGAATAACACAATTAATTTCTGTAATTAGAATTAATTCTATTAAAATCTTTACAGTTTAAATATAATTAAGAGACGGAAGAATATGAAGAAGGGAGGGTTAATGTCGCTATTTTTTTTTAAATTAAATTAATTAATTAATTGTAAAAAAAAGAAAATTACAACCGTCTTATATATTTATATACATTATTTTTATCTATTTTGCTAATTTTACTTATTAATTTTGATAAAAATAAACAAACTCCTCCCAAAATTAATTTATACAAAAAGACATAATTAAATATAAATTATAAAACAGTGCTTATACGAAATTATATGTAATAAATTGGATAAAAATACGCCTCTACAACCGAAATTTTACATTAAAAGTAAATAAAATAACAAAAAAATGTACATATTTTACATTAATTTGAAGCATTTTCATGTTATATTGACATTATCTTACAGTACATACAGGACTTTTAAGGATTTAAGGAGTAAAATAGGTTTTATTCGATGATTAAAGGATGGATAAGTGTTTTTATTCTACATTCAATCATTTTTTTCTTATTTCAGAAACGTAATCTTTCATATATTTATGTATAAATCCGGTGGTTATACGAATATCTTCATAAATATATGAATTTATATACATCAGACAACATTCTGATAGGATAAAATTTAAGTTTTTTGAAAGGAATTCGCTCAAAAAAACCGTTAATAATGACAGAAATTTTATATTTTATACATAAAAAAAAGTCGAAAATTTAAGAAATTTTTACTATGTAAGCTATAAAATATAAATGTTTTTTAAAGTGGATTTAATGGTTGATATATTATTTTAGAAGAGCAAATTTTTAATGATTTTTAAAGCAAGATAACTCAATTTCTTCAACTAGAAACAAAACTGATTTATGCAAAATTAAAACAAATGAATTTAAACCTTTTAAATATTAATGTTAAATATTCTTTTGCTACTACTTAATTTATACCTCTGGTAAGGAAAAATTCGTTATTAAATCATGTAAAAATTCCATTTTCAGCTAAAAGAATCGATATTTTTATTTAAAAAAATCGGAGAGAGAACATTAATTTTTAATTTTCTTCGTATTTATTACTCCTGTACGCCTTTTTTTTAGATGTTTGAAGAGATTATAAGAGGTGTAAGTTTACAAGAAAAATTCAGTTGCATCCGGTATAATTTCCAATTGTCACTGTATAAAAATAACTTTTAAAATGACTTTTTAAGGTTTATAAATGATTTAAAATGATAAAATGATTTCTTTATTATTATTATTTTTTAAAATAATCTAATTTAAATCGATTTTTCTGCGTTAAGAAGTGATACTTCTATGCTGAAAGTTACATCTGCGAATTCTAATTTATATAAATGCTTACTCTACGGTAGTATATCCAATTACTACTTGAATTCTCAATTATTAAACTAGAATTTAATTTTTTTATCCACTCTCTTCGACCAAAATTACCCTATTTACATTTTCCAGTTTTCTAGTGAAACTATCGAAGAGAATTCTAAATTTTTCTTTGTAAATATAAAGAAAAAAAAAAAAACACTAAAAATTAACGAATATTTTAAATAATATTCGGATAATTAACAATAAATCGAGTTTTAATCGGAGATGAAACTTTAATTCAAAACTCCCCTATCTAGACACGTGCTCTAGTATATGGAGAAGTGGATAATAGAGAAAACAACCGAATTTCTTAAAAGTATTTAGCAATAAATTCGATAAGAAGAAAGAGTACTCGAGATAATTTGTTAATAAAACATGGCAACACTTTAAAAAAAAAAAGAAAGAAAGAAAACTAACCGCTACTTCACTTATATTTACAAGATTTGTTTATGTTACGACAATTTATCTTCTACGGGAGCGGCTGCTAAATTTATAACTAAGGTAGAACGAACGAAAAACTTCTCACCAGTGCCACTTGTGTCGCCACCGTCGACTTGTTACTAAAACTGTAGAAGGAACAAGCCGGCGACCAGTTGCTACCGATGTCTTCAGGTAATACGAGTTGTAATGCTTCAGTGCCATGTCGAACGTTTCAATGTAACCTCTACCAAACTCTTGTATCGTGTCTGAAGAAAAAAATGGGCAACGGTGCTACAACTGCAACTAAAAACAGTAACGCTCCTTCAGGTGATGCTGAAGATTTTAGGAGACGACAGGAGCAGAGTAAAGATATGCCCAACGATTTAAACGAAGCTCGAAGAACAATAGAGCATCAGGCTAGAGAAATTTTACGTCTGACTCAAGAAATTCATAAGTTAAAGGCTAGTTTAATCACTATTTTTTTTTAACTCTTACTTTTAAAACTTTTGTCAAGTTTCCAGCGCTCGATTTGCTTTCTAATTTAAATTTACGACGTGAAGTTAGCTTAATTATGCTTTTATTTTAGTTTTATTTTCACTAAAATGTAGCAAAATTATAGTTTAAATTTTGTTTATATTATCTTAAAATTGATTTGTTTACAGTTTTTAAATATGGAAATTAATTATAGAGTTTTTTGTGTATATTTTTAAGAGAAATGATTCTTATTAGTGACGGTTTCTACAACGAGTCATTCTTTAAACATCATTAAAAGTTTATTTTTGTGTCTTTTCTCATAATTGGTTATTTAATTATATTTATTTTTTGGGTTCGTAAATTAATTTATGTTAAAATTTTTCTAAAAATATTAAACTGCGATTAATTTACGATTATTTTAAAAGAAAAATATGCTTTCAGACAGCTAAATTTAGCAATTATTCCTGAAACTGATAAAGATAACAAGTAAAAATGAATAAGGTAACCTTTTATTAAGCACACTTTGTAAGGAAAGTAGTAAAAAATGTTAATTTTAGTGTAAAAAATACCAAAAATATCATTAATATACATACTTAAATGAGTGTAAATTAAGAAAAAAAAAAAGTCTTCATTTAGGTACGAAACAATTGCATAAATCGAAATCTATGCAAAAGAAAGAGTGCTGAATGGCATTTTAATAGCGAATTAAACTCAATTTCTTGGTAAACATTAATTTAGACGAATATTAGATACTCTGAATACAAACTAGAGCGAAACACGGAAGTTGCAAAGTGGGTTAACGTCACAATAACGCCTTGGGTAGCCTTCCTTGCATGGCAAATCAATCGACAGGTGAAGACTACTTTACAGGGTAATGCACTTCAAATTCTTCATCTCCGATGCCGTTTACACCATTCAGAATATGAAATAAACTTTTTGATTCGGACGTTAAGTAAAAATTAATAGCATAAATCAATCCCGATATAGTTAAAATATATTTTAAATTATGCAAATTTATATATTATCGTTGTAATGGATAGAACCTCTCTTTCTAAACCAACTCAATGCTTTTTAGATTTAAAAATTCATTAATAAATAAAGTTTAAAAACAAATAAATTCGTAATAAACGTAAATAATTTAAACTACAAAAAAATTAATGCTTTAGACGTTTTTCTACTGCATTATAAACTCTTCTTTTATGTATAAAAATTAAATTCAAAGAAGAAATTTCGATTTATCGAAAGAAAGGACATAAAATAATTCAAAGGAATTTTATTAAATCGATAAAATTTCCGTTAAAGGATATATTTAAAGTTAAGAATAAAGAATATATTTCGAAACAGGTGTGCATTCTCAAACTACAAGAGATTTTGACATTTCAGAAACAAAGAAGATAACATCTTATTCAGACATCATCACGTATTTTCACCTTCAAAAAAATGGGGAAAAATTGATGCTGAACGTCCTAAAACTGGAAAAAATATTAGCTAAAAAGTAAAATAGTCTGTAAATTAGCATATCAGCATGAAAATGTGCATCTTCCCTTCTCTCTTTTTTACTTTGATAATGCATTCGAATGGAATTTATCAATTAAAAACCTACTGAATGTAGAAATCGGAAGAATTCTTTACACAACGAATAGAATAAAAGGTATTGAGATTTTTCATACATTCGTAATCAGGAATTGGCGACGAAAATTTAAAAAAAAATCGATAATTAAGTAAGAAAAGTTATAAAAATCCCTTAAATATACTCGAATTTTCATTTAAATTAAATCTTCACGTGCTTTTTAAGTAAGTTTCCAAGTGAAGAAAAAAAAAGAAATTCAAAAGTTAATTACTACTTCATCAATACACTTAAAACACATTTTGTTGGATTAATTAGCTAAATGGAAGAGAGAAAACACAGACGAAGCAATCTTCAGATGAATGACTCGTTTACTTATCATCAATAAAGAAGCGTTGGAACGATGCTAAAACTTCTCTTATAATTATAATACCATTGTTTAGTGATGAGAAATTTTTCTTAAAATTGTACAGGAATCAAATATTTAACTTGTCTTGTTTATCCTTAAGGAAACAGAACGTTTTATCTTAAATATAGATTAATTTAAAGTTCTGTTCTATGCATAGGAGAAGCGGATATACGTGATACTGATCTTGATAAATATAATGACGAATAACACCTTCGGCGCATCTGTTCTCTGTAAACTTTATTAACACTCGAGATTTATAAGATGTTTCATAATTTATGCTGATGATAATAATTGAATTTCTCTTATCTGGTCAATTTTATTAAGTTTATCCTCAATTTACTTATATCAACGGTTTGTAGTTGGGTGATGCTTAAGTGGATATAAACACTAGAAGTTTATTAATTGTAGTTTTTTTAATACTTTTTAATCACTAGATATGATTTATATCGAGGAAAAATCGATTAACAAAAGAATAATCGATTTATAAGCTTATAAAAACGATGTTTTAAACAGTAAAATTAGCTATTTATGTGTTTATATTTCTTTAAAATGTCTTAATATTATAATCTGAGCGACATGTAACGAGTTTAGAGAAAAAAAATAATCATTTCGAAGTTAAAAAGTAAGATTTAGATGACTTCAAGCATGGAAATATTACATTTAATTAATATTAAAATATTTATTTTTATTAAAATTTATGAATGTTTATTGATTTAGATGAAATAAAATCGATGCTAAAGTTAGAAAAAAAAACACTGTTTTTAAGCCTTTAAAGATGTAAAAATTGTAAATAAATGTTAAGAAAATGAATCGATTCAATTGAAATTGCTATTTAAATGATTATTTCATAAATAGGTGAATTTTTAAACCGATTTTTCTACATAAACATGTAAATTTGGTCAATAAAAGTATTGTTTTTAGTCGATAAATGTCACTAAAAGTGTAAATTTTAACAATAAAAGAAAGGTCTGAACAATTTATTGTTAAGAACTAAGAAAATTATAACGGTAATAATGCATTTAAAGTGAGTAGAGGATGCTGTTTCAGCTGAAAAAAAACGTGATAATTTAAGAGAATTTTTTTAATAAGGTAAATTAGAAATGACGTTATCCAAAGAGTTTTAATAAGTTTAACAATAAATTCAATAGTACGAATAGGAAAGAAAGGATTTCTTGTTAGGAAAATAGGTCATAGATCAAGATTCTATTCAGAAACAGGAAAAAAGGAAGAGAGCGAGTGATTTAGCACTAGCTATAATCAATGAACTTTGATACGTACTGTACCTCCGACAAGTGGATGATTGTTAGCGATCAGTTCTCATCTCGGTTTAAGAGCTTTTATAAGCGGGTTAATTAGGTTTGTAAGGTTTTAGGTTTATATTTACGTTTCCTACTTGTTTATTTTACACGAGAACTTAGCGTAAGTTTGTTTGTATGACAGAAAAAAAAAGACGGTTTAAATCATTAGACTAATGAATTCTATACAAACTCTATGCGGAGAAAATGCCGAAATTTAAGCTAAATATGAGAATTGGGGTATTTTTATATTTGGCTGAAAAATGCCCAATTATATAGGCAGTTTTAGCCCACATAATCGCTAAAAATGTGGGCTGAATTGAGCAATACATCATTAAACACAGACTGAATATAGAAACATTTTATCTTACAATTAAATAAAGCATAAGAAATTTCTTAAATTTCTCACTCTTTTTTTCTAAAAAATCTGAGCCAGGATCACGTTGAAATTATGAGAAAACTTGTTAATTTATAAAAAAATTAAACATTATTTTATAGTTTAAAACAATAAAAACTGCACTAAAATTAAAATAATTTATATTCTAAACTAAAATATTGCATGATTATTCATTTATAAAATATTCAGCTTATATATTTGAAAAGATGACCATCATAGACGAATTATTCGCATAATAATTAATTAAATCCAACAATTAATTGTATAATAGCTGTTATATATTCTGCTTTGATCCTCTTATAGATTTAGGTAGGTCATTTGGATAATTTTAAGCAGATTTAATGAAGATATATGACCGATAAGGCACAAATCAATGAAGGAAAAGAATGAGATTCATCGAAAATCTTTAAATTCTAACAATTTTATTACAATTAATAACAGATATTTTACCAGTAAATGATATTTTATTGTAATTAATTACAATTAATAATTGTAACAACAATTAATATCGATTTCATAGAGTAATTGCTACACGATTAATCGATTCAAATCCAATTATTTGAAAGATTAAATGAAGCGTTAGAATATAAAAAAATAGAATTTTGTTTGATTTAATGTGATCGATGGTAAACTATCAATAAATTTAATGTAGAAAATTAACATGTTAATTAAATTAATTAATTTTAAACGCATATAAATTTCATATTTTTACTCCATTAATTAAGAATGTTAATGCTGTTTAATCAATCACATTTATAAATTAGTGCGAATGAGAGTAAATAAAATTCCTCCTTTTTATGATTTTAGATAAATTTATTCGTTATATTCTTATTTTTTAAATGTATAAATCATGTAAATAGATAATTAAAATGATTTTAAATCGTCGTAACAATCATAAATGAAGATGTTAAGCAAATTTCTACAAAATAGCTGCAGGAGTTGTAGCTGTTAAAAGGATTAAGAATTGATAGCTGTTGATAGGAGTAGGAATTGGCTGCAGGAGTTGGTAGAAGTAAAAGTACTGCACAGAATACATGTTAAGTTATAAGTTAATAAAATTAATAAACTGTTTTCATTGATTTGAAAGGTTCTTCATAACTAAACTTTATAATGTTTAAACTTTTATTAGATTTCCTGTTGAAAAGTCATGTCAAGCAATATTGAATTATGTTACTAAAATTACTGTATTTCTAGAGATTCATAGCTTAAATAATTGTATAGGCCTAAATTTATATTTAAAAAAAAAATTCAATTATATAAATTATACAAAAATACAAATAAATTACTTATATTTTAAAATTAAAACTAATTTTAAATTGATTTATTAAAATATTTATATCATTTAAGCCATTATAAATGTTCTTTTATAAATTAATCTTCCATAGAAAATTGACATCATTAATGTCTTTTTCTTACGAGAAGAAAAGATATAAGTAAATTCTACCGATAATGCTTAGATTTTCTGTTAATTAGCCCCATTTTTAAATAGTTTATATATACTTTTTGCAAATTAAACTAAAGCAATATATTTCTAGAATTTTCAAAATAAATTAGCAAAACTATCTGTTAAAGATGATTTTATTTATCTATTTTGAAAAATCTGTACAGCCAACAGCTTGTTATAATGTACTGCTTACATATATCCAGCAGAAAATGAAAGTTTTCTTTTGTATTGTCAAGTAAATTCCCCTCTAGACTCTTTCTCTTTTTTGACATTTTGAGAGAAATGTAATTTTAATTCTCGTATCATGCCTAAGAAATCTCCAATCATCACTCCATCAAGATGGAATTTTTTCAGTGCAGCTGAACAGGAAAGATAAAAAAAAAAAAAAAAATGGCATAAAAATAGCACGGTATTCTTTTTCCATGATATGTGTTGCTTGGCCCATTCCAATCATTTTTCTTTATGTAAGATTATTTTTTGTTTCTAACATTTTCTCTTATAAACGACCGCATAAATTTCCTCCATTTCGATGTATTATAGCCTATGTTTTTGGATAATTTAACCAAAGAATATTGAAATTGATTTATGGCAACTTATTAAAATTGCTAGAAAATAACCAAACATTTGTTGTAATTATTATTGATCATAACATATCTTGATGGCAGACGTTTAAGGCCTCATTGTACCACTTTGGGGGATCCGGGATGAAATCCGGGCTGATCGAAAACTACAGGAATTATGTTGGGCCCGTTGTAGTCTTGGTCGACCCACGAAAGCCTGAAAAAGGCCCCTTTTAGTGCCCATTCAAGAATACAATTGTTTGACTTTTTAATATATTGCTTTAATTTTTTTTTGTTAGTTTCTATTCAATTTAAATAGCAGTGGAAAATTTTATGGAATGTTTTATCGGGTAGAATGCGATATTGCCAATTAATAATAGAATTTATTTTGGATAAACTTAAGTAATATAATATTTTATGCTGAATGTACAGTACCGTATTTAATTCTAGAGGGATTGAGTTGATGAAACAAGGCAAGCCGATCTGCCTAGGGAGATTGCCTCTTTGGAGAACTTTCTATGGCAAATTGGTTCTTATTTAGATATTAGACACGTGAAGAAAACGATAACCCGTGGCTAACCCATTGATGAGGTGCAAACCCGCGATCAATTATCATGGTTCAGTGGTTCACTCTCAGTCACCAGTGGCTCGTTATATCTTCATGGAGCCAAGGCAAATTTAAATTAGATGACCCGGTGTAGACATTTTTCTTCCAGAAAATTTGTTGAGGGAAATACTTTCTTATAAAAGATTGGTTTGGGGCCCCCTATTGGTGTAGGCCCCAGGCAATTGCCCTTTTTGCCCATAGGATAAAACGCCACTAATGGATTTTTAAATCTCGAATACTCAAGAACACTTTCCATTAAATAATTTACAAAAATAGATAATTATAAACAGCTTTTATTATATATTTTAATTATCGATTAATCGGTCAATAACACGAAATATTCCGTTAAGAAATTCGATTAGTTTGTTAAAAATAACTGAAGAAATTAAACCATGAAAATTCTAATTTGGCAGCAATTTCTGGCTAAAAACAACATCCAAGTTTAATTTACAAGATCTCAAATTTGTCGTCAATTTAAACATCCAAATACCTTCGAAACTATGAAGAAAATTCTTACCTACCTTAAAAACTAAGTTAATTTTCTTTAATTTTTTTAAAAATAAGAATTAAAATTATTACATGAGAAATTAGGTTAGTAATTTATAAAATTTACATTTGTAGTTTTATAGGGAAAGATATAAAATAAATATTTATAAAGAAAGCTGCGAAATCGATAATAATAATAATAATAATAATAATAATAGATAAATATAAGAAGGCCTTTACAAAAATAAAGTTGTTTTATTTCGTTTCCTGTAAACACGAAAGACGAAAAGGAGAGACTCTGTGTAAATAAACTTACTCAAACCGTTAAGTGATAAACAAACTGTTAAACGTGATTAATTTCACTTGTTTTACGGAACGTGAGAGATGTTTAATGTTCCAATGATCAAATATCCTTTCGGATGAGCTCCTTTATGAAAAAAAATCAAGCAAAAATCATTAAAAAATACCTCGATTTTACGTTCTAAATCGTCATTTTAAAAACGTTAATTAAGCTTCATTCCGCTAAAGATTTCATTAATGAAGTGGATTTTCGTAAATATTTAACTTTAAAATAATAATTTACGTGTAATATAACGTCCAATCTTTTTTTATATTTTTATAACAAATCTACAACATTATTATTATTATTTTTAATTTGGAATTTTTAGTTTCTTGGTGTGCAACATGAAACTAATTATAAGAAATTTAAATACTTCGTCGTAACTTTATTTATGTACATCGTTGAAATTATTTATATGCCAATTTTTGTTAACACCAATGATATCAAAATGCTAAAATTAAACGAATGTCGTAATAGGATTCTCGGAATATGTCTTATACGCCATAACTCGATGACATTTGAAGGAATTTCTGGTCAGATTTTATTTGTCTCTTACTTAATTTAATGTTAAAAATAATTAATTCTGTTAAAGTAATAAAAAATAGCTTTAAATGTACATTAAATATATAAATTATATAGATGATTTTATTCGAAAAAAGTTGATGTCTTCCTAATTGCAAGTATAATAATCTCCGTGTTTGCAGGGCCATCGAAAGCTTGGTATAGTATTTGGGGTAAAGTGGGCGCCTTTTGCCTTAGCTGGCAACTTTTGTATTCTTTTTGAACATGTTTCTTTATTAATTAACAAAATAGCATTCATTTAAAGGATCAGAAACCATTGTAATTCCGAAGTATTCTTAGGACACTAGAAAAAAATCCCTTCTCGACGTATAAAAATACCAAATTCCTTCCCCAATTTTCTATAGATTAATGACACGTAAGCTTTCACCTGTCTGTTTTTTTCTATAGAAAAATGAATTAAATACTTCATCTTACCACTGATCTTTCTCGATCCTATTTTATTCGAATTCAGAATTTAATACAGATTCCGTACTATAATAGTATTTTTTTAATCGATATATCGCATTATTGTGACATATAATACGAATATATTGCTCGAAAATAGTTTTCCAACTTTATTTACAGACGAATAAGTACATTCATTGAATATAACTGAGCTAAGAATGCAGCTGTTCGCTTTCTTTAAAAAACTGTATTTAAAGTGGCATTTGTAGCGAATTTTATAAAAGGCTTTCTTGTTATATTTTATTTATGGTAATAGAAATGACCTGTATACAATTTTGTCCAAAAATTTAAAAATAATAAATGCAATTTGTAACTTGTCAAACGTTAAATTATCATAGCTCATTCGTTTTCAGACTCAGCATCTATGGAATCCTCCCATTCTAACCAGCATTCTAACCATGAATCCTCCTCACTCTGTCGTCAGAATGGGGAGGATTCCAATCTACGGACTGAACACAAAAATATTAACAGCTGGTAAAGTTGTCCTCATGATAACCCACACCATTTATGAATGATTTGAAATACATTTTATGATTCGTGTAAATTAAGAAACAATGTATTAGATACTCAGATTAAATGATCCCTTCATCATATAGAACCATTGTTAAATAATGTCAATCATCCTGGTACAAGTATTAACATTGATAAACTGTTAATACGTCTAGCTCTATGTCCATAATGTGTGATTAAAGATCAAAATTAAAAGTTAGTAGTAAGTTTTCATACATTTAAATTTATCGAAAAATTTAATCTTAAATTGAATGTTATGAATAAAAATCTGTAAATATTATTCATAAATATGATTGAGGATGATCTGTATAGACATTTTTCAGCCTGTAGTTTGAATATTATTATCATAATCACGAATAAGTTTGATTTTTCTCCCTAATTCTTTCCGTTTTATGGGCATTAAGAGGGCTTTTTAATTAAGCTCATCATGGGCTCGGCAGGACCACAATGAGTTAATAACGAGGCCCCAAGTATAGAAAATATTCAAGAATAACAGTGATCCTCACTAATATACAATTATAAACAATATTGAACAATATAACAGCGTAATCATTGTTATGATGATACTGTCTGTTGTACAGTGCCCGGTATACACCATGTATGATCTACTGTACATAGTGTAACCATATCATGCTTAGTTATGACTATAAATAAAATCCTAATGGGTCTAAGAAAGCCTTTTTAATCACACTCATCAAGGATCGGCCACACCTATAATGAAGTGGCCGTTTGATAAAGGTCAAGGCCTAAATATCCCCAAAATTCGCTGAGTTTTTCGCTCGCCCGGATTCGATTCGAGTTTCCAGAATAGTATAGGACTACAGGCATACTAAGTCTTAACGTTAAATCGTAATTAAATTATTACAGTAATAATTAATAAATATAAATCTTGTCTAGTATTAGATGCAGTAAAACTACTGCATATATTTTATTGTGAAGAGAAATAGACCTTTATCCAAGCATTTTTTTAAATTATAACATAGATACACCTCGGTAGCAATATATCAGAAGTATTCTTATAGAAGATTCTTTATAAGAAACATACAAGAATGTTTGTAACATCTGGAGAGAGAAACAATACTAAGTTCTATTGCAAGGTCTGGTACTTTAATCAATATTACATACCTATCATTGATTTTTCAGTTTTCAAATCTGGAAAAGGACAGATTAGTTTGCTGTTTCAACTTTTATCTCTTTGTAAAATTTACCTTCTTTTTGACTTTAAATTTATTACACTTAAAGTATCTCGTGTGGATGATATATATATATTGATCGTATACGGTCAATGAATTGCTGTGTAAAAAATAGAATGCAGTATAACTCCGTTTTCTTTTGTATATTTTCTCTCACTTTATCTATTTATAACAATAAAATGGCTTCTGCACTATTCTAAAATTGATTATACTAACTTGTAAGTTTCAAAAAATTATAACATTATAAGATTTTTCCTAATTCTACGATATAAAATTCCAATTTTGTTTAATGTTACTATTACTATTGTAATTACAACATTATAACTATGAAAACACTCATATAACTATAAAGTAATAGGTTTATTTTATTATAAAAAATTATCATAGAATGTTATATAACCCCAACACCCTATCGACTATAGTAATAAATTATATTTGTCAACAATATAACAATAAAATATTATATAGATAATTTTATTCGAAAAAAGTTGATGTCTTCCTAATTGCAAGTATAATAATCTCCGTGTTTGCAGGGCCATCGAAAGTTTGNATATATATTTTAATAAGTAGATATAATTAAGACCTATCAGTGGCGTGAACCCCTGACTGGATAGTCATGGGTTCGAGCCCGACCAGAAGTGATTACGTAGAGTTTTCCGGGGTTTTTTCACGTACCTAAAACAAAATCGAGTGAAGTTTATAACTGTTGCAATTCTAAACGAACCTAACCTTGTAAGAAGTAGAAACAATAGAAGATAAGAGTTAAGCATCAGCCTGAAAAGTTTTCTCAGAGTCGAACAATTAAATTAAACGATTATAATTAAATTATAATGAATTAAACTCCAATATTTTGTTCTTATAACAATTTTCTTTTAATATTTCAGTCGGTTCTAGAGATAAAACTAACAGGAAACAATGAAAAACCAGATATTTTGGCAACTTTACACGAAACGCATTCGACAGCTGTTAGCAAGAAACAGGGAGTTTCAGGCGAGACTCATAGTCAAGGAATTAAAAGTTTTCAAATAGCAAAATATGAGAAAGATTATCGGTAAGTCGTTTTATAATTTTTACTTTTTTTAAATTGAATAAAATTATATAATAATAATAATAATAATAATAATTTAGAGCCTGTCAAGAGGAAAATTTAACAACGTTAATTAAATACTTTCGATTGTAAAAATGCGTTTTAATGCTTTAAAATAACCTTTTAATAGTTACTCAAGAATGAGTTACGATTGTCATCACCGAAAAAAGAGAAGAGAGCATCATTTTTAGAGAAGAACAGAAGCATTGTACCTTGACATTGACTTGGCAAGAGTTCTGACGCCAGCAGAAAAGAATAAGAAAAAAAAAACAAAAATAGCAAAAAGAGAGAATGAATTATATAAACAAGTGGCCAAAAATTCGCATTTAAAATAGGAAAATCGCGTTTTTCATTTGAAAAAATATAAAAATTAAAAGAGATGAAGATGAATGTCGTCAGTTACCAGCTGTACAAATCAGAATTAACGTTTAAATTAAAGGAAAAAATGCCAAAAGAAACACAATTGATTGATGATTCTAATTAACGAAAACTTTTTTAAAACAGTTTTCTATAAATAAACAATTTTACTACTTTCTGATTGACATGTGTATTAATTTAAATATCTTTCTAGAAATTTGTAAGCTTTTTATATAGTATAAGCGGTGCCACAGAGGGCAGGGTTTAAGTAAAGCGGGTTTCTTTCGCCCCTTATGAAGAAATAAACATGTAGAATGATTTTGTTTCTTAATAAATAGTAGCATTAAAGCTTTTATAAGCGAAATTAAAGCGAAAGGGAGAGCTTAGGCCGTAGGAAAAGGCCCAGTTCCTCCCTCTCGACAACCTGGATATAAGTCATCGTGTAAGGCCTCCTCATGGGTATAAGTCATAAGTATTAAATTAGTTTTATTTTAAAATTTAAACAGGCGTTGTAATTCGAGAATTTTCGTATATTTCAGTTCCAGACAACTGATCAAAGACGCCATTATGGAAAACGACTTTTTGAAGAATTTGGACATCTCTCAAGTACGCGAAATAGTCGAGTGTATGTACTCTCAAGAGTTCAACGAAGGTTCTCTCGTGATAAAAGAAAATGATGCAGGAAGTCATCTCTTTGTATCTGCAGGTATGACAGAATAAATAACATAGAGAAATGTTGGTTGAAAATAACGCAACGCATTAATTTTACGAGAGCCAAAATCTTAAAAGATGCCAAAAAAAAAAAAAAAAATGTTTAACTGGGTCTGTGCCCTTGTGGAAGGTCGGTGCACTTGTCAAATTATTCTAAATTTAGTCCTAAAATGTATGCTTTTACGTTTCTTGTGCCCAAATTTGATACGAAGTTTAAGTATAAAATAATAATAAAAATTAATTAAAATATATCTAAATTAATTTTTAAATATTACAAGCAGTTCAGTCGTATATACAATTAATTAATAACGTTAAATTTCTCGAAAATAAATATACTTTACTCGTTTTTATAGGCGAATTATTGCTTTAAATGTTTGGTTTTTCGTGAATTCTAGTCAAAGAACGACATTTTTATGAATGTTTTTTAAAAAATAATTTCTGTAGAGGGACAATTCGAGGTATTGAAAGGCTCCACTGTGATAGGAAATATGGGACCTGGCAAAGCATTCGGAGAGCTGGCAATTTTGTATAACTGCACCAGAACAGCTAGCGTAAGAGGTATGTATAATCGTAAAATAATAGAGTTGTATCAATTTTATCAACTATTATAAGTATAATAATTTATTATTTTGATCTTTCAAAGCCTTGTCCGACACTAAAGTATGGGTTCTCGATCGACAGCTCTTTCAAGCTATCATGATGAGAACTGGCCTACAGAGACAGGAAGAAAACATGAGTTTCTTACGAAGGTATCATAAATTTAGACTAAAATATAAATAAAAAAAGTGTTGTTTCTCAATCGTATGTTTCTTTTCTACGATTGTAAACAATAAAACATTTTTATTGCCTTGTGTATTTTTAGTTTGGTGTGTTTTTTTTAGGGTCACCGAACTTGAAAAATTTATTGCTTAAATGTCTCCAAAACTGTTGAAATTCTAGCGTAAATATGACGTTATTTACGTAAAATAAAGAAGAGAAATGAATTTTTTTAAAAGTTATCAGTCTAATAAGACTTTTAATTAATTAACTTTTTATAATTAATTAATATTTTTTTTTAAATTTAATTAATTAATTAATTGTAAAAAAAAAGAAAATTACAACCGTCTTATATATTTATATACATTATTTTTATCTATTTTGCTAATTTTACTTATTAATTTTGATAAAAATAAACAAACTCCTCCCAAAATTAATTTATACAAAAAGACATAATTAAATATAAATTATAAAACAGTGCTTATACGAAATTATATGTAATAAATTGGATAAAAATACGCCTCTACAACCGAAATTTTACATTAAAAGTAAATAAAATAACAAAAAAATGTACATATTTTACATTAATTTGAAGCATTTTCATGTTATATTGACATTATCTTACAGTACATACAGGACTTTTAAGGATTTAAGGAGTAAAATAGGTTTTATTCGATGATTAAAGGATGGATAAGTGTTTTTATTCTACATTCAATCATTTTTTTCTTATTTCAGAAACGTAATCTTTCATATATTTATGTATAAATCCGGTGGTTATACGAATATCTTCATAAATATATGAATTTATATACATCAGACAACATTCTGATAGGATAAAATTTAAGTTTTTTGAAAGGAATTCGCTCAAAAAAACCGTTAATAATGACAGAAATTTTATATTTTATACATAAAAAAAAGNCGCCAAAGTTTAGTGTGAAAATCAATAAAAAATTTAAAGAAAAAACGAAATATTAAAAAATTTTAAGAGAAATTTATATAAATGTTAATTGTACAGTAAATAAAAGTAACATACTTTAATATTTTACGTATAGAAAGACGTCTATAGAAGTGGTTCTCTAATTTATCGATTCGTGGACCACTTAAACCGAATCACAGATAAATCGAGAACCATTTATGCCCCTTCCACTTCTTATCCTGTAAATATTACCTTAGATAATGATAGACAAAATATTTTGGCATAAAATTTATCCAGTAACGTAACATAAGAGATAGGTAATGGGCAAAAATGCTCTTTTCTCTGGCTAAACAACATAGAATGCATTTTGGAAAAATCTCTAACAAGTAAGTCTGGGTGGCAGACTAATCTAATCTGGTATGGTACGCGAACCACACTTTGAGAATCACTAGTCTATAGTACTAATATATTAAAAGGCTTTTCGTGAAAAATTAAAAGAATGGTGGGTTTTTAAATTCCGAAATATATCAGAAATCCTCCTTAATCTTTTCTCAAGTGTAGATAATTAGCCAAAAGAGAATTTTTGATTAAATTCCTCGATTAATTTTCATACAAATCGTACTAAATTTGGCAACTTAACTTACAAATTTATTGATTAAGTTTTTTTTTTTTTTAAACGCAAACAATCAAAGATATTTCTGCTAGTTATTTATTAAAATATCACTTTCTATTCGATTCCAGTTTTCATTTATATGCTAATTTATTATCTTTAACAATGATTAGCTGACAAATTAACACCACGATTGCAACGACACTTTAACTAACTTCGTTTAATGTACCAGTCAAGGTTAAAGGTTAACGGAGATCAAACAGTTTAACTGAGTTCTAACGAAATTCTTAAAATTATTTTATCAAATTATCCATTTATATAGGTTTTAGAAGCGATCGGATTTAATATAATAATAAACTTTTAAGATAATAACATCATTATCTTATATTTTCTAGCGTACCTTTGCTTAAGGATCTTTCTAATGAAATTTTATCAAAAATGGCTGATGTGTTGGAAGTTGTAAGTAGTTATAAATTATTTATTATTTATTAATTTATCATAGTAAATTGTTTTTATGTGAGAATATTAAGTTGGAAAATGAGAAAAGAGATTGTTTTGTCGTAAGTAGAAAAGTACTTGAAGAAAAAACAATAAAAGATAAGAATCTTAGAAATAAAAGTAAGAAGAAAAAGGATATTTTTGTCAGAGTTTATCAAAATCATAAAACTCAACAATACTAAGAGATAAAAGAAAATAGGAAGGGAAAAAAATGTAGATCTAACAACAACAGACTGTGACTTGTTAAATTTTCTCTAGAGTACAAATCATTTATTTATCATTAATTTGTTTAATTTCATTCCTCACAATAGTAATAATCATTAAGAATTTATATTACATTTTAAAAATCTTATCTTCTTTCACAAATTATTAAAAAAAATTATAAATGCAAATAACAAATAGGTTAAAATTTTCATCAATTCACCACACTCGAGATATAATCCCTACACCCTTTTATGCTCCCTATACTTCTCTCCAATGATTTTTATAGAAGAATTCCTGCCAAATTTCAAAATATTTAATCCCCGAGGCTCTGAGATATAAAGCAAACATACACAGAATACAGAATTTCGTTTCCTTTTTTTCGGTGTTTTTGGGACCTTAGAGGGCATTAAAACATCGAGAAATGATAAAAATTTAAACCCTTACAATACTTTTTACTTTCCCTTTATTCTATAATAGCAAGTAGAATAATAAACTAAGCTNCAAAATTGAGAAGGAAGACAAATACATATACATAATGATTTAACAATAAAAGATTAGGCATTTATCCTCCTGTTTTCATTTCTTTAATATAAAGTTATATTTAATATAAAATTTAAGAATTTCCACAAGTTTAGGAAAGAGATCCACTTTGCTTGGCACTTTTTTAGGTCTATTTTAAGACTCTTAGTCTCACGGGAACTAAGAGGGCCTTTCTAACCATACCCATGGTAGATTTAGCCAGGCCCAAATAGCAGGGAAGGATCCGACATAACTGGGACATACCCCGAAAAATTCCCCGTATAAGAGAACTTTCAATTATAACTGTTTATTCAAATAAGACGGTTAATCTTTAGAATATATAGGACTATTTTAGAATATATTTTAAAAAATCGTACTGAAATTTTTGACGTGTAAATTTATTATACTGTAGTACGGAAGTGACACTCAACAAGAGGTATTCTTCTCTAAAAGGATACGCCTTCTAGGCATTTTATTATAAATTTATTTTTTGTTTATTTTAACTATTATGTTGTACGACTGACAAATTCTTTTAGCATGTTAGCCATGCATTTTGAAATAACGAGTGGATAACGGTACTCTAAATTATAGATTTTCACTTTATCCTGAGTAATTCTGTAACTAAATCGATACATTAATACTAATTAGTTATATTTAAGACATACTTCTTCAGTTAAATCACTTGTTGGCCTCAATACTTTAACTGAAATTCGCTACTACTCTTCCATAAAAGTACATGAAAAATACATTTTAAGCATCCTAGCTTCACTTATAAACTATTATAAAATATAGTAAAAAAATAAATCAAATACTTACATCACTTGTTAAAGAACTTCGTCCACTTACTTGTTAGACATAAGTAAGTAAGATTAGATGTAATTGTAATGTAATGAAATTTATTATAATTTCAACAAATCAAAATGATTGAAGAAAAAATTTCGAATTTTCTCTTTAAATTCTGATTATTAAACAGGTCAGAATTGCTTCCGTTTTCCATTGTTTTTTAACAAGTATCATTTGTGTTGATTACAACGACCTTCTAGTGAAAGCGGGAGCATCTTAGTGAATTATTTTAGTTAAAACGCATTAAAATATATAAAAATAAAATAATATAAAATATTTTAATAAAAATACACAATATTTTACATAGTTTTAATTTAATTTTTATTGGAATCTCCATTGAGAGTGGATGAATTAGCCTCTCGTATTAGAAGAATGGATCTAATGAGGTCTATGACGATTATTATTTTTAATGGCATAAAATATTTTAAAATTTATTTATTTAACTAATTAATATTGATTATCTTCAAACATCTTATCCATAATAATTACGAATCAATTATATTCTTCCACATCATTCAAAACACCCTTCCATAATATATCATTTAATTTAATCTTTCTAATAATCTGTTAAATTATTAAATTGTTTAATAATTATATTTGCATTTTAGAATTATTTAAATATAAATCGAGGGGAAATGTATGAAATGCATCAAAATATAAGATTTATTTCGTACGTTTCCTCCCGAATGAATATGTTATTTTTTAAGTTTTAAAGATTTAAAAAAAATTAAAAAATGGAGTAAATTTACTCGATCTAAATGTACTTTTTGAGTGTAGCCTATCGAAAATTTCACAAGCACCACGTAAATATTTTTTTCTTTAATTGTAAACATCAAACCTAATTCTTTTTTTTTTTTAAATTACTTTTTACCGTCGAAGTAACTTTACGAAGTTTTGAACTTCTCACAGTGAATGAAATGACGGGAAGTTATCTAACAGCGCCTCTGGTTTACCCTCAGGATTTCTATCCGCCAGGCGAATATATTATCCGGCAAGGTGAAAGAGGGGACACATTTTTCATCCTCAGCAGTGGAAGTGTTAGTATTTATAACTTTCGTTTAGGGACCGATCAAGTATTACATCAGCAAAAATTTGCTCCTGTTTGATCCTTCCTCTCCATCATCACAAGCTTTCCTTACTATCATCCCTCACCTTCATCGCCATCATTTTCTTCTATCATCCCTCCTCATCAGCATCAGTCATAAAAAATCAAGATACCCTTTCCCTAATTATATTATCAGGCCAAAAGTTAAAACAATTTTTCTGTCTTCTCTTCTTTCTCTCTCCAAATACACTTTCGAACAAGCCTGTGATGACTGGAAAGAAAAATAAACTACGGTGTAATCTTACGTCATCAAAAGACTCACTCTCCCTTCCCATCGTCAGCAGCCGTCAGATATAAACGAATATTCCCTCCTCATAAGCTACTGACGTAATACTTGAATGATCCCTTATTACCATTTGCATCTTTCGGTTATATTTATATTAGTTTACTTTAATTAACAGGTTAAAGTTACTCAAAAATTACCAGAATGTGAAGAGGAAACAGAAATTCGAATCCTGCAACGAGGAGAATGTTTCGGAGAACAGGCTCTTCTAAGGTAAACTACCTTCAATAATACATAACACATAAATGACAGATTATTATTCACATCTTTTATAACTCTCTCAAAGACCCAAAATTCCGTATAAATTACAAAATTGAGAAGGAAGACAAATACATATACATAATGATTTAACAATAAAAGATTAGGCATTTATCCTCCTGTTTTCATTTCTTTAATATAAAGTTATATTTAATATAAAATTTAAGAATTTCCACAAGTTTAGGAAAGAGATCCACTTTGCTTGGCACTTTTTTAGGTCTATTTTAAGACTCTTAGTCTCACGGGAACTAAGAGGGCCTTTCTAACCATACCCATGGTAGATTTAGCCAGGCCCAAATAGCAGGGAAGGATCCGACATAACTGGGACATACCCCGAAAAATTCCCCGTATAAGAGAACTTTCAATTATAACTGTTTATTCAAATAAGACGGTTAATCTTTAGAATATATAGGACTATTTTAGAATATATTTTAAAAAATCGTACTGAAATTTTTGACGTGTAAATTTATTATACTGTAGTACGGAAGTGACACTCAACAAGAGGTATTCTTCTCTAAAAGGATACGCCTTCTAGGCATTTTATTATAAATTTATTTTTTGTTTATTTTAACTATTATGTTGTACGACTGACAAATTCTTTTAGCATGTTAGCCATGCATTTTGAAATAACGAGTGGATAACGGTACTCTAAATTATAGATTTTCACTTTATCCTGAGTAATTCTGTAACTAAATCGATACATTAATACTAATTACCATATTTAGTATTTGATAATAAAGCAAAATTAGAACAGGACAACACTCATTGTCAGTTAGATAGAACATATGCGGATTCTGAAAGTAACGCGTAACAAATACTTGTGAAAGGGAATATTCAGTGATTCGAATCATTATGAATAAGTATACAAACAATAAAATAGTTGCAACGTGTACATTAGTGGCACATACGCTTGCTACACAACAAAACTGAAAATCCCTTTGTCTAAGACCGTAATTTATGTAAATGATATAATTAATTTTAGTACATCTGTATTTCATTTTGTAGATGTATCATTTTAAAATTTGAAAGTGTTCCTTGTGGGATATGACAAAAGAATTTATTTGTATCGTTTAAATTAAGTGTAGATTCCGAATTATGCAGCAGTTAACGCTAAGCAGGCAAGTAGCGCAGAAATTCTTTTTTAAAGGTGAAGAGACTAAGTATATATCGCCATTCTCACGAATTCCAGAAATTCCAAAATCTTATTAGCGTTAATGAATAAAAAAATGGTTCTTTTTTAACACAGTAAACGTTATAATTTAATTTATTTAAATTGAAAGAAAAGATTTGATACAGTTCTCCCTGCTAATAAAATCAGAAAATTGATGCGTTATTAATTGATGTAACTTAGTCGTTTTGTTTATTTTTTTAAAATTAATTGTATCTTTTATAATTACACATACACACACATATTGCTTTCTTATAAATCAATAAATAAGCAAACACACATATATTGGCTATTGAATTAAAATGCTATCAGGGCTAGATTTGGGTTTGTGACGCTAAAGCTATAACATCTAACAGCTCTTCTCTCACCAAACACATGATACGTAAAAATGTGAGGCCTTAAGCTGCAGCTGGCTTAGCCTAAATGCAAATCCAGCCTGAATGCCACTTATATATTTATGTAATTTTATTTCAAGTATCAACTAGTAGAGCTTATACCGATATTATGTATTAGGCCTACTCGTTTTTTTTAAATAAAGTTTTCTATTAAAATAACATTAATACGTATCATTTCTTTAAATAAATCGATTATTTAAACTCGAACACACGTTAATTTCTTCAAAATTAAACATTTCCTTCCAAAAATATTACTACAAAACTAATATAATTATGAAGATCCAACGATTTATACATCCAAAATAATTTCCCATTTTCCCAGAAACTTTGATCAATAAAGCTTTAAATATTTAATTAAAAGCTTATTTATTTATTATAAGCGCTTTAAGCGATAGTAATTTATTTATCAAGATATTACTTGTAAAGTCTACTCTTATATAAAAATAAATGCTTTGTTTTGTTACTCGCTGTGTTAATCTGACGTAATAATATGAAAATATCCACAATTGAATGATACGATACATTAAAAATATTGGTTTTTATATTACTTTATATTGATGAACTTTATAAGTACATTCGTTTTTTCAGAATAGTTTACAATTTTACGTCAATCTGACGTCATTTTTATCTTTCGTGTAATGAACAAGTGTCAAGTTGACGTAAAAGTGTACTGTACATTACGTTGACAAGACAAATGCATACGATTCATCCATGTTAATCAGATTACTTATTTAAATTTTGTAATTTTATAATTTAATATTTAATAAATAATTTTTAAAGACATCACAACATAAAAAAGAGAGTTTAAATTGCATTGTTTATAAATGATTTCTTTTTTTTTTCTCAGTAAAATAAATGTTGAGAGTGTAAATAACTTGTAAAATCTCATTTGTCATTTTTTTTCCTTTTATTTAACTCGAAAGAATTGGTAAAAATTCTAAATTTTCCAAAATAACAGCTTTGACATGTATATATATAAATTGTATAAATTCGAGTATAAAAATAAAACTAACTAAAGGAAAATTTAATTATAGAGAAGAAAGACGAACGGCCAACGTAATTGCTCTGCAGCCTGGAGTAGAATGCCTGGTGCTAGATAGAGAGTAAGTACACCATCTTTTTCCCCCCTCTTATAATAATTTTAAGTACTATTGACTGAATAAAAACTGCATATTTAAATGTAGGTCCTTCAATCAATTAATTGGCGATCTTCAAGAGTTGCAAGATAAGCATTACGACGACAGTTCTCTTTTAAAAAGGTATAAATTATATCGAAATTTTTTACTATTTTTTTGTTACTTTTAATTTTTAATGACGGTTAAAATTTATTTCGTTTTATAGACTTTCTTCTTCGATTCCAATTTTTTTAGCAGACGAAAAAGAACAAGAACTGTCTTCTGTTACTTTGGAAAATTTACAAATTATCGCGACTCTGGGAATTGGAGGATTCGGAAGAGTCGAATTGGTACATTTCATTTTATGTTTTTATTGGTTTCAATTAATATTATTGCAGCAAAGGATTGTACATAAATTGCGTAATTCTATTTTTATACTTTCCAACTACCATCCCATCTCCTGCAAAGCTTCGTAACGCCGTCGCACACGCCCAAGTCAAAATTACATAACGCGTATCCTCTATGGACTCCTTCATTGTACTAAGGAATACTACACAGCGCGGGTCATCTAACGTCACATTATTTTATTAATTACCTAAAAAGGAGTGACTTAAACGTTATAGTTCGTTATACTTCAGAAACAGAAATGAATCATTATCCGAGAGTTAAGATTCTAGTATTACGTAACGTTTTTGTGAACACCCTACCATAGCTGCGTTACGTAATTTATGGATAAACCCTCAATTAATTTGTTTTTATAATTGAGAGGTTATTTTAAATTAGAATCGATTTATAACAGTAAGTTTTTCCAGTGATTTTACAGTAAAACCTTCTATTTAACGCCGTATTCGTAAAGAATCAACGGATACTTATGTAGGAATCTTATCCATGAATTACTGAATGTACGATTTTGCATTGCAAACATTTTTTTTTCATCGAATCACGTGGCTTTCGTTCTTTCAAACTCGTACTTATGCGTAAACCTCATTATTGTTTGATGTACAGTACATACAGTACAGTACATCAAATTATCGCAACACTCGATTTAGTGACGATTTCAGAAGAATTACACTATTTAATCTGAAAGATTACTCTATTTAAACTAACAATTAAAATTACTGAGTGTTTATTATTGACGTCAAAATTACGCTTTTTTATTTTATTGGATAATGAAAATTGCACTCAATTGAAATTTACTGAAAAATTCTTTTTGGCTAATTTATTAATTAAATAAATTTTGTAAAAGTGATCAAACAATTCATCTTTAATGATTGATTAAGTATTGATTAAAAATTAATAAATTTTTAATTAAATTAATTTCGTATTTGATAATTAAAGGTTCAACTTACTACTGACAAGGAGAAGACCTTTGCATTGAAATGTTTGAAGAAACATTACGTGGTAGAAACTCAACAACAGGAACACGTTATAAGCGAGAAGAAGACGATGATGATATGTAGGCATCCTTTCATCTGTAGGTAAGCTGAATTTCTTGAATTTTGAATATAAAAATTCCATATTTTTATATATAAGACTGCTCCAATATATAATACCATTTATTCGTTCTGATTGAAAAAAAAATTCACTTTCTTTCATGTTCAAATATTTCTTTAAATAAACCTAATACCGTTTCTATAAAGCAACTGAACTACTTTAAGGCTGATTGTAACTCACGCCGTTTCCAGCAGATGGCATTAAGAATTTAATGCTTTTTCTATGGAAAAATCCTTTTTCAAAAATTCTCGAAAACGGAAGGTGCTAGAACCAAATAGTTTTCTGCGTTAGAATCCTATTTAATTCTTTTATTAACGTACGGTTTAGAATTTTGAAACTCGAATTAGTTAATTTTCTACGAATTTTTAGTGGTAAAAAATTTGTAGAAAATTAACTAATTCGATTTTCAAAATTCTGAACCGTACGTTAATAAAAGAATTAAATAGGATTCTAACGCAGAAAACTATTTGGTTCTAGCACCTTCCGTTTTCGAGAATTTTTGAAAAAGGATTTTTCCATAGAAAAAGCATTAAATTCTTAATGCCATCTGCTGGAAACGGCGTGAGTTACAATCAGCCTTAAAGTAGTTCAGTTGCTTTATAGAAACGGTATTAGGTTTATTTAAAGAAATATTTGAACATGAAAGAAAGTGAATTTTTTTTTCAATCAGAACGAATAAATGGTATTATATATTGGAGCAGTCTTATATATAAAAATATGGAATTTTTATATTCAAAATTCAAGAAATTCAGCTTACCTACAGATGAAAGGATGCCTACATATCATCATCGTCTTCTTCTCGCTTATAACGTGTTCCTGTTGTTGAGTTTCTACCACGTAATGTTTCTTCAAACATTTCAATGCAAAGGTCTTCTCCTTGTCAGTAGTAAGTTGAACCTTTAATTATCAAATACGAAATTAATTTAATTAAAAATTTATTAATTTTTAATCAATACTTAATCAATCATTAAAGATGAATTGTTTGATCACTTTTACAAAATTTATTTAATTAATAAATTAGCCAAAAAGAATTTTTCAGTAAATTTCAATTGAGTGCAATTTTCATTATCCAATAAAATAAAAAAGCGTAATTTTGACGTCAATAATAAACACTCAGTAATTTTAATTGTTAGTTTAAATAGAGTAATCTTTCAGATTAAATAGTGTAATTTTTCTGAAATCGTCACTAAATCGAGTGTTGCGATAATTTGATGTACTGTACTGTATGTACTGTACATCAAACAATAATGAGGTTTACGCATAAGTACGAGTTTGAAAGAACGAAAGCCACGTGATTCGATGAAAAAAAAATGTTTGCAATGCAAAATCGTACATTCAGTAATTCATGGATAAGATTCCTATATAAGTATCCGTTGATTCTTTACGAATACGGCGTCAAATAGAAGGTTTTACTGTAAAATCACTGGAAAAACTTACTGTTATAAATCGATTCTAATTTAAAATAACTTCTCAATTATAAAAACAAATTAATTGAGGGTTTATCCATAAATTACGTAACGCAGCTATGGTAGGGTGTTCACAAAAACGTTACGTAATACTAGGATCTTAACTCTCGGATAATGATTCATTTCTGTTTCTGAAGTATAACGAACTATAACGTTTAAGTCACTCCTTTTTAGGTAATTAATAAAATAATGTGACGTTAGATGACCCGCGCTGTGTAGTATTCCTTAGTACAATGAAGGAGTCCATAGAGGATACGCGTTATGTAATTTTGACTTGGGCGTGTGCGACGGCGTTACGAAGCTTTGCAGGAGATGGGATGGTAGTTGGAAAGTATAAAAATAGAATTACGCAATTTATGTACAATCCTTTGCTGCAATAATATTAATTGAAACCAATAAAAACATAAAATGAAATGTACCAATTCGACTCTTCCGAATCCTCCAATTCCCAGAGTCGCGATAATTTGTAAATTTTCCAAAGTAACAGAAGACAGTTCTTGTTCTTTTTCGTCTGCTAAAAAAATTGGAATCGAAGAAGAAAGTCTATAAAACGAAATAAATTTTAACCGTCATTAAAAATTAAAAGTAACAAAAAAATAGTAAAAAATTTCGATATAATTTATACCTTTTTAAAAGAGAACTGTCGTCGTAATGCTTATCTTGCAACTCTTGAAGATCGCCAATTAATTGATTGAAGGACCTACATTTAAATATGCAGTTTTTATTCAGTCAATAGTACTTAAAATTATTATAAGAGGGGGGAAAAAGATGGTGTACTTACTCTCTATCTAGCACCAGGCATTCTACTCCAGGCTGCAGAGCAATTACGTTGGCCGTTCGTCTTTCTTCTCTATAATTAAATTTTCCTTTAGTTAGTTTTATTTTTATACTCGAATTTATACAATTTATATATATACATGTCAAAGCTGTTATTTTGGAAAATTTAGAATTTTTACCAATTCTTTCGAGTTAAATAAAAGGAAAAAAAATGACAAATGAGATTTTACAAGTTATTTACACTCTCAACATTTATTT